>NC_056739.1:1901839149-1902139149 GCF_019279795.1 Protopterus annectens | reverse complement strand
AGTTCATTACCAGACTATCTGTTTACATATTCATTAAGTTCATAAAGGATAACTCTGCTAGCTTTACTGTAATGTTTGTCAAATCCTTCCCCGTAGCCCCACTGTATCATGCACTGAAATGTTCAGTTGTCTACACATTGCCTAGGCTCATGGGTCTGATGTGTTATTCTGACTCTAGTCTTTGTGTGTTGGAGTTAATGGGGTCTTGGGGAAGAAAAGTAGAACAGTGGTTATGCAGGTTATCATCTTGTACTTCAAATTTTCCTCAAAGCGTTTCACTAACTTGGAGAATAATCACACACCAACCAAAAATATTCATATTTTGCAACAAATACACTCACAAGGCTACTTATATCTTTAAACACTTGCGCCCTTAAATGTGGGATGTCCATACATAAACATTTTCCTATTATAAGAACAAGTAACAATTAATGACCTATGGAGGTATTCCCTAAAGTTTTGATATGGTTCTCCTGTGTTCTTTCAGCTTTAAAATAAATCTATTTTAATTTATGGCATCATAGCAGAACACGGGTTGCAGGTTCTCATACCTGTCACTTGTGCTCCCGAACAGGAATACTTTTTTGATAAGTTATAGTCTATTTTGTTTCCAGGGCAACAGGGATGGAAGTGTGGTGGCATGTACTGATGCAATAAAAGCTCAGTCCGTCTGTCTGCATGTAAATTAATGTCTACTAATGTTGGTACGGACACAAGACAGCAACAGAGAGCCAGCTGTATTACTATCTTTTTTAAATGTACAAGGTTAACAAGAGAAATAAAAACACAGTCAAAGGACTTGTATGTCTTTATTATTATTTAGTTGTAAGTGTGGAATGTTAGCATCTTTTCTCTTTCTAGGCACTAAGAAGCAGAAGGTATAAGTCATGACTAAGCCAAGTGTTACAAACCTAACTAATAAATTACTCACCAGCCCTTTTAGTTTTAGCTATCATATGTGAAGTGGTCTTTACAGAGAGGGTTTTCTAGACAATGGCTTTTTTGCATTTTCTGCCAAGTTCTGCCATACATTCAGTCACTTAAAGCTTTTTTTTTTTTTTTTTTTTTTTTTTTTTTAAGAAATGTCTTTATTAAATAATGTTAAAACATGCAACAGTGATCAATTACAGTGGTAAATTTAAAAGCCTCAAACCAATGAAAGCAGTATTTAATAAAATGGAGAAATTAAAATACATAAAAAAGAATGTAAAAACAATGGATAATACAATAGATTAGCAACACGGAGCTGTGATCTTTAAATTAACTAGTTAATTTACATGTGGAAATACCAAGATACATTTTCAGAATATTTCTGAGCATAACAATAATGTTATTCTGCATTCTAGAAGCTATAGTAACCATTCAAACCCTGCAATCATTGCCTGGGTATGATAAATAAAAATACTTCAGTACTCATTCAATTTTTTGTGCATAGTTTATCATGTGACCATGTCTTATGTCTGAAGCATAGTCTCTACATGACTGACCACCACTCTACTGGGATTTTTTTCCAATACAAAAACTGAAATGAAAGAAAGGTAGCAAAAGAAGTACTACTTGAAAAAAAAGGTTTATCATACTGTTGATTTAGGTCTGAAATTCCAGAGACAGAACTTGTAATTGTACTTACTACATAGTTTCTGCCAAAGAGCACATTCGGCCCCTTGTGTAACAATTTTCCATTTATAAGAGACTTTTGGACATACTCAGACCATGTGAAAATAATAAGCATTCTCCTGGTGGCAAAACCAGCATGTGCTATTATTGATATAACCATACCTCTCAAGTGTACCTCATTACGAGGAAAGTTCATTATTTGAGGTCCAGAAACATTCGTGTTCCTCAAAGTTACACATTGATAGTATCTGTCAACCATTCAGTGTTAGGTATTTTTTAACTGATATCCATGATAAAGAGGGCAGAATCATATTAATTCATCAAGATAACTTTTTATATGTAAAAATAGCACATTTTAACCAATGTATGAGCTTCCTAGGTGAAGTGATTAGTAAGTTGTTAGTAAGTGTTCCACATTTTGCCCATTTGTCACACATTAAAAGAGGTAGTATTCTCCATTTTGGAGATGGAGGGTTGCGAGCTATGGATATAACCTCTTCTAAAAATGTATAGTGATCAAGTGCCATAAGTGCAGCATTTTAGCTGTAAAAAATTGTGCAAAAGGGTGGCTAAAGCCCTTCCTCTAAGTTATAATGATACTTGACCCAGTCCTCTATTTCAGCCACCATATAAGACATGCTATTCTACCTGACCAACATACAGCCAAGTGAAAGTTTAGATTATCCAACACCAAGTTATATATCAGATTTAATTTTGGAAGACCTCTGCCACTAGGGACATGCTCTGTTCAGTTAATTAAGGTAATAATAGACTCATTATATACTACTTTATCCTAAGCAAATTTAACATAATGATTCATAACTGTAGATACTACCACCAGTAAGGACTAACTTATGGTAACTTTTGTTTAATTTCCTCAAAAATAAAAAAGAAGTTATCTGCCTACATCTCACATATCCTTTACAAAAGCTATACCTGGTGAAATCCACTTCTTCCACTGAATAGAATGGCCATTTACCCAAGAATGAGATTATTCCACAGACATATCAGCAGCTAGATATATCTACCTTTCTAACGTTTTTGGTGACACAGTACTCAAACTAGCAATCCAGCTCCCACAGATCCCATATTTTGTATAAAGGAGTAACCACTTTCCCATATTTATGCTTCTCTTTGAGACACAATTCAGTGCCTAACCAAGGTAGGTCACTAATTTACATGTCTCTGACACAGAAATACTTTATTTTTCCTATACCAAATCCATAAAAGAACAGAACACCAAACACTCCAATAGAAGCAGATTTATATAAAATTTTTCTAATGAGCTGAGGAACCTTCCTATTCCAAAAAGATCAGATATAATAACCTGAAACCTATCAATTTGGGCAGCAAATGTGGTATAAAGTAAACATCTAAGTATAAACAGGATTTTAGGGAGAGTCCACATTTCACCCTGCTTTATTCGTCTTAGGTATGGCAGAAACACTTTCCTGCAGCCAACCATTTTTGGCTCCTTTACCAATAGTTACAAGTTACGCCTAACAATGGTATCTATATCCACAGATAATTTAAGTGGAACAATAGTTATTACCCTATATGGAAAGCTACTTTCATTCATACACAAAGTGACTGTAACTCTATTAAGATGATTGAGGCCTGTTTTAGTTTTATCAAGCCTAAGATCCATGACTCTTGTTATTTTATTTAACACTTCACAATCCTCACCTAAGTACATGTATGGGTCATTCATTCAGAGTGCAAATTTACCCACAAACCAGGGTGTAAGTACCATCTGTGATACCCCATACCTAATTCTGCATGTCTACAATACTTATCCCAAGTGCCCCTCAATTAAAGGTACTATTAGCACAAAGATTAAGGAGGATAATGGGCATCTTTGCCTGGTTCCCTGTTTGAAATTGATTACATCAGATAAGTAAAAATTTGCATTCACGTAAGTAAGTGAATTGGTATGACAACAATCTATATACTCCTGGGGGAACCCATAATGAACAAGGGTTTTCCAAACAAACAACCAGCTAATAGACAAAAGTTATAATCTATCATCAGGGGCCCTGCAGGCAGCTTAAGCATCTGACAAAGAACTTGGTTGCTTAGCTCAGATCCTAATTGCATCTGGAACCCCCCCCCCTACACACTCACCCTTACTAAATTCAAGATGGTCGTTACTGATTATAAGGATAAGAAGACCTTCTAATGCTTCCTGGCCATCCTGTTGTTGAAGATCTTAAGATCAGTTCCTGTGAGGTATATTGACTAATAACTATATACATTGTTAATGTTCTTTCAATGCTTAGGAGACATTACAGCTTTAGCCTAATCAAGATCTTAGGCAACATCTTATCCACAATAGCTTTTCTGTACAAAGCCAAAAGATGTGGCTTTATTTGCTTTTTGAAATATTTACAGAAGTCAATATTCAGCCCAGCAAAACCCATGGCTTTGCCTCCTGAGAGATCTTCATTTGCCTCATAAATCTCCTGCTAAATTTTGAATCAGCCGAGTATTATCCTTATTAGGAACATAAACATTTATAACAATAATATTATTTTTTGACTGTGCAAGAATGCAACTACACATATTCCACTGTTATCTCTGACTTAATCCAACACTGTCCAAAGCAAAAAATAATATAACAAAATAGTGGTGCCTTGCTTCACTAAAGAGATACTAGCAAAAAGCATGTTTCATTCCATTCACTAAAGGTCCTACACACATTTTTGTATTTAGGTATAGTGCCCTGCAAAAGAACTAAGTGTGCAGTTATTTGTTTAAACCTACACCACAGCATTAGCCTTAAGTGTGGTTTATAATCCTTTAATATTCCAAATTATGCATGTCACATCCTCAGTCTGGGCAGGGAATGGATAGAAGTTCCCAGATTCTATTTCATGTTGCCCATAATATGACAATAGCAAAATACTCTGTAAAATCAGAAAGAAAGTTGAAACCACCTATAAACCTCGGCATTAAATATCCATAGGCCTTGGTTACCACACATTTTTCAAATATACAGACAAATTTAACTGTAAAACAAATAAGGAAGATACTGAACAATTAATACCATTACCTTGTCTTCAGACATGGGCATTAAGTATGTATACTTAAATAAAGCAGCTAAGAAAGATGCATTTTAATAAAACTCCAGCAGTCAAAAACAGCACCAAATGTATTCTTTGTTAAATAGCAACATGACTTGCCAAACACCTAGCAGCAAACAGGCAATTAATGACAGCCATTAACAGTCCAAAGAAACAAGTGTTCAGATTTCAGATTGACAAGATATCTGTTCAGGTTACCTTTATATACCCCAACTGGTCTCATCTGACAAAGGTCAGTCATACTGTATATCATTATTACATTTTAACAATAAGCATAGCCATACCTCTTCAATACAGATCCAGGCTTTTTCCCTTTTTACAAGTGGAACAGTTAATTACAACAGCAATGCACAATCCACAAAGTCAAAGTCCTAGTTTTTGAATCTTGATTCCTCATAGTTGCATCTTTTCTCATCTCTTCTACTCTACTGTATGTTTATTGGGGAATAATGAAGCAGACCTATCTCTCTTCTTGCTCACCATGGGGATCACCATACTCTTTGTCAGGATCTCACTACCTGAATAAATTTGCTCTGTGAGATGCCCTTTAGAAATTGATTCATGTTAAGTAGTGAGAAGAACTGCTACTGCTGGCCATTTTTGGCTTTAGGTCGAGCTACAAATCCCAGCTGTCTGCACGTGAAGAAATGGCACTTTCTGCTTTCTTTTTGTGTAAAGTATTGGATTGTAATCAGATGTTATGTGGACAGGATATTCTGCAATTAAAGCTGCCACTCTTTTCTCTCTAGCTTTCTTCAGGACGGCCTCATGATGATTATAATCCAAACACTTAATTATAAAGTACTGAAGTACATTTAAGGTCTTGTTTCTTGCAGTAATTGTATGAGCTGTTTTAGTGACAGACCTATTCCTGTACAATGCAACTTCCCCAACTCCTTCTTAATAAGACTAATTGGATTGGTTCATTCACTGTTCTCCAGCAACCCTAAACATGCAGGCTATTCTGCGGAGCCTGGTGTTCTAAGTGTTCACTTTTGAGATCCAGCCACTGTGAATTAAACTGCAGTTCCTGGATATAGCAGGAGTAGGTAGATGCTGTAACATACTACTCATTCAGGTCTACTTTGTGCAGGTCGATGGCTCTGCATATATTTTGTAGTTGATCATCTTGGTTTACTGTGGTAGTCTTTTTTTTTTTTTTGCTGCATATCAATTTATGTAGATTGTAAGAGTTGTGTGAGTGACTCCAAAGTAGAATGGAGAGATCTGAATTCATTTCTGCTGAGGCCCTCTTTGACCACAATGATAAATCAGATTGTAGAAAGATTCATTCAATGATTACACTACTTGCCAAGATGAATACAAGTCCCAACAGAAGAAATCAGTGTTCTGACAATAGACAAGTCATTTATATTCACAAACACTTTTAATTCACAGCAGACTGGCACTTATAAGCTATATTAATTACACCCAGGCTGGGTAGATCCTTAGGTTTCACTCCTCCATGTGTGTACTTATACCAGCCCATCTAGTTACTTTAAAACTTTTGAAATACATCAGCACTTTCATATGATGTCTTGTAATGATCGCTGATGATATTCCCCAGGATTCACGAAGCCTCCGTGTAAGAGTTATAACTCTTACATGGAGGCTGCAGTTAAACGGAGTGATGTCAGCATGCTCTGCATATTCATGAGAGCATGCTGAATCACACCTAAGTCTAACACGGTCCATGTAAGACAGTAGGGGGCGTGTCCGTAGGCTGAGCCCTGCAAGCGGACACGCCCCCAGAAGTCTAAAAGTGCCCAAAGTAGACACCCACAACAGAGTCCACGGAAATGTGAATAAACACAACACAACACATGCCCCTACAGACCATAAACATATATAAAAGAAATATAAATGAACATGTCATATTTTTTTAAATTGTAAAGATGTTTAACCGTGAGTGCGCTCGTTTGCGCGGGCGTGCCCGTAGCGCAGCTACAGTTAGCAGTCAATGGGAAAGCATATAAGAACTAAATATGCAAAATAAGCCAGGAAGCAATAGCGTAGCGGTAGAGATGCCGGCTGCAGAGCAGGCATTCATGGTTCGAGCCCCCACAACACAAATTTTTTTTTTTGCAAAATAAGCAGGAAACAAGTCCCTGACACATATGTGTACACATAAAATCAGAATATATGTAAAATACAATGAAATATCCCATTTATATTGAATAAATGTGAGCTAAGAAATGAATATAAACTGCCAGATGTGCCCATAGCTGAGCTACAGTACAACAGAGTGAGTGTATGTGCCCGTAGATAAGCATTGGTCCAACTGGTGCAAACTGAGTGCCCGTAGCTGAGCAGTGGTTTACCATGCTAAATATATGTGCTCCTAACTGAGCTGAGTGGAATATGCGTGCCGATAGCCAAATGAGGCTTAAACCAGCGTACCCCGTTTGCGCGGAGCTGCGCACCGCGCAAACGAGCTAACCGACGGGCAACGGTGAGCAAGCCGTATCCAAAATGCCTTTACACAGACACACCCCTCAACATGTCTAGACAGTCATGAAAAATAAAAAGCAGTGGCCAGGTTCGAACCCAGGATACTATACACCATAGTCAAGGTACAGAACCACTAAGCCATGACAGCAGTACCTAGAAATGCAATATTAGCTCATATATAGGAATGAATACAAACTACAGCATGACAATGCAGGTTTACTGAAGTTGATACAATTCCAAACTGGCCAATCACAGATATGTGCGGGAAAAACGGACTATATAAGCCCCATAGGCGGAAATACACAGCATAAACGATTGTAGAACAGACCTGCAGGCAGAATGTCAGGTGTAGGTGAGGGTAGTCGCTTTCGAGCGCAGAGGTGGGGTGTTGAGGAGTCCAGGTACATGGCCTGGCTCCTAGTCCACAACCATGAGGCCCAACTCATGCAGGGCCAGGTCCTCTGGGGAGCGTACAGGGCTGAGGCGTGGGACCAGTTGGCTCATGAACTCACCAGTGCCACAGGAATTCCAAGGACAGGTGAGCAGGTCCGTCACCACCATGCGGACCTGAAGAGACGCAAGCAGGACCAACTGAACCTTTGGATCCAGGAGGCCCGGCAATCACCCAACGCCCCACCACTGAGTAAGTAACAATTAATTATGTATGTAGAAAGTTAAACTACCTGTAATTATGGAGATGTGTATTCCAATATTACTTCATTTATATTACAGCTGCAGGTGTCCGTTCTGCGAACCGCAGAGCCTATGCCGATAGGCTGGTGCGGTTGCGCCACCAGGCAGGTCAGTAATCCACTTCTAGTAACTGTAAAGATATATAAATGTATGACAGTCAGCAAAAGAGTGCAGTGTAGCCAGGAAGGAATTAAATCTGCATGTAACAGTGTGAAAGTGTATGCAAGTATTGCCTGATTACAACAGTTCCCAGCCTGTAAGTAAACTAAACATGACACTGTCCAACATATATTTCCGAGTAAAACTGCCCTGCCTGTAGGAAAATAGTACACAACCTGCAGCAGCATGTAAAGTATAGCTGCAGAAGAGGATGAAATCACATGTGTGAAATATATCCCTGTGGAAATACTGAAACATGACAGAAGTGAGACTGCTGGAAAGAACTGTAATAACTGTTGTTAAAACATGTCAATAAAGCCTAGAAGTACCAGTCTGAATAGTAACATGAAAGCAAGTGAGAGAGTGTGAGAAAGTGTCAGGAATACAGCAATACAGTACTTATAACCCCTGAATAAACCATACTGCAGTTAGGACAGAATTAAATGCATGTGAGACTCAGAACCAAACAGCACAATCTGTTCAAAGTGTTGATGCATGTGGAATGTGTACACCAACATCTGGATATGTTTCTCCCAGTCTGAAATACGCAGATAGGATGATTGTCTGATATACCAAACATCCACACTTGTCCACAAGTATATCAAGCACAGGTAACAGGATGATGTATCTGAACAAAGCCCGATATGAATGTGTATGAACAGCAATAAAATGTAGATTGATGTTGCAGTAACAGTTCCATCTGCAAGGTTAAGTAGTTAACATATAGGACACTGTAGTTAGAACAGTAGTGTGTATATAACTGTAGCTATTAGAAATGTACAGCATATGTATTTGTATTTGAAGGTGTTAATATTACTCTATTTACCCCACCCTCTAACCACCTATAACCCATTCCACGTGAAAATGGTATGTGCAATCACAATTACCACCCCTGGACGTCTGTCCTGTTGGGTCATATATATTTGCATGTCTGTTGATGCATCCGCCCTGTTCATACATCCACACCTGATGGCCTGTTGCCATCAATCAACCCTGCATGTTGTTGGACTGTGTATTACTGTTCAAATTATGCATGTGTTATGCACGCTGTTCAATGGTCTGAATATCTGGGTGTTTGGTTAATGGGAATACTAATGCATGCTGTTACAACTAATTGTGAATGGTATTAAATGTCACTAACCCAAACTGTCATGACATAATGCAAAACATAGAACGACAGGGAAGGCGGGTTCCAGCGGACCCACCTCTCCCACCTCAGCTGGCGAGTGCACCTGGCACTAGTGCCGAGTCCGGACCCTCCTCCGGTGGCCCTGTGCCACCTGCGGGTGGAAGCGCTGCAGGGGATGGGGCTCGCCCCCCCCTCTGCAAGTGTGGCCCGAGGAGATCCACCACTCACCCTCCGTAGCGTCCGGACTGTGGTGCGTAGGGAGATTCGGGACTCTGTCCTCGAGCCCCTACGCCAGCTCGAGGCACGGGTGGCGCAACTAACGGGCATGCCCGTTGCCCCGCCTACACAGCCCCCAGCACAGCCCCATCCTGGGCAGTGAAGGAACAGTGGCAACTGCCTATGGGTGGGGATATCAGTTCCACTGTTGCCATCTGTGGGCTCATGGGCTCTGGATATCCAAACCTCCGTCCCCGTCAATTGTGTAACCCCCCCACTCGTGTCATACACCGCCCCTGTATGCGTCTTGTTTGTCTTGTCTGTTAACCTACCCAACCTACCTCCCCAGCTGTACCGACTACCTTCACCTGACATACCACTCTCACCTGAAAAAAAAAAAGGGCACTCTGTACCCACAAAAAATTATGCCCCATACATAGCTGCCCATTCCGCACACATGTCTACTGGACATGGAACCTATCAATTCCAATTGGCTGTACAACAAGTATTATTGTTGTCCTGACACCTCTCTCAGGGGTGGAAGGTTTCAAATGTCACACCAAATTACATACATATGCACAGCTGTTGCTGCTGAAGAAATGGGCAGCTATGGGCCTTACCTACATCCCTCCTGCACATCCCAAGCTTGTTTCCCTACTGTCTTACCCTCTTTGTGACCCTTTTTTCACCACTTTCCTGTCTCCCCATTTTCTTTTCTTTCAAGGAAAATAGCTGGTGTGCGCAAGAGTAAGCACGTTTAAGCGGTTGTAAGCGGTGTGCGCTTGTGCGTGAGCTAACCGCCAGTGCGCATGCGTGAGCTCCAGCAAACCAGCGCTAACCCGGTTACAACTGCTTAAAAGTGCCTTAGGCACTTTGATTGACAGGTCTTGTACTCAGTTCAAATGAAAAATAAAATCCCACTGTGAGTCCCGAACCCAGGACCTTGGCAACTATAGTCTGCATGACTTACCACTAAGCCATGACTCTTATATAGAAACACTGTGCTAAAGTAAATATATCATTTAACAGTAGGAATGAATGTAAAGGGAATATAGATGTGTAGTACACAAAGCATGACATTTAGAATCACAAACAAAACTGGTGGATTTCCATAATAGTAGTGTGTGAACAGAAACAGCCATGCTAGTTGGAAGCTAGTAGGTAATAATGTCACCATAGCACCTTGCAAGACACACACATACTCACAGCAGGATAAGCACTGCCCATACCCCACAACCTCTTACAGGAACACATCCGGACCAAGTAATAAAATATGTGGAGCAAAGGCCCAAAACCAGGGACACATTACAAATAAAGTTACAACAAACGCAGACAGTTCAGAAAGTAACAGGGTCTACACCTTGTGGGATGTTTGGAAGGGTATGCAGTCTGGAACTTGAATGTTTGTCACCATATTCTGACTTGAGCCCAGACTGACTTGCCAGATAAAGGTGTGCATGAGATAATGACCAAATTATGAGGCAGAAATGTGGACAGCCTGCAAATATCTGTACACATGACGGGTCCAACACCACCATATTTGAATAGTTAAGAACCTAGACATAGCAACAGTGAATGTCTTACAGGGATGCCCCACAGACCCCATGTGAAATGTACAAACAGTAGGCAGAAAGGTGTAACACATGCAATGGTAACTATGGAGTCCGGAAAGTATTCACCACTCGCATGGCAGAAAAAGTGTAGTAATACATATGCTCATGCTAACCCACAGTCACAACTGCAGCATACCAGACATTTTAATGGGTGTACCCCACTGATATGTACCATTCCATGAGGCACATAACTGATAAACCTGAAGGTCTCTGGGGCCTGCTTAGCAGCATACTCAAATACCCTAATAGATGTCAAGGCCCACACCATGGCCAGACCACACTGCATGCTGTAACACCCTAGCAGATATAGCAAGCATTCCAAGGTGTGAATGTACATGGAAAATAGGAAAGCTACAGCAGCACACTACAGTCAAGACACCTAGCAGGCATAGAAGTAGTGACTGTAAAGGGCAACTATTGAAGACTTAGCAACAGAGTGCAAGCAAATGTGAAAGGAAAGCACACACACACACACACACACACACACATTAACAATAGTAGTAGTTGTAGTTGTCAGTGTACATACACAGTTAGTACAGGAAACTGGAGAAATGAATGGAGGAATGTTAATCCACAACACACCTGGAAATATGAGAGAGATACCAACCTTTACACTCACAGAACATTGTCCACAGCATAACAGCATGGTCCCTGCCCTTAACATCTGAAAGGGCTACGCCTATCTCACACACCTTTTTATAGCACTGTTCTGAAATCACAGTGAGAACTGCAATCAGTACACAACTGGCTGCATGCAATTAGCAAATGCTGGCTAACAATTGGTGCAGAGGCCATCACATGGGCATATGCAGATACCTACAAAAGTATGCTGTACTCCATGTCCACGCATGCAATACTTTCATTGCACCCTGAGAAGGACGTGAGAGACAGACAGAGAGAGAGAGAGAGAGAGAGAGAGAGAGAGAGAGAGAAAACTGCATTTAAGCAGACAGACACGAATTGTTCAGCAACAGCTACCTGAAAGCTGACAACTGGGAAGTGGAGCAGCAGGACAGGGAACCAGACAGCAGCAGAAGCAGCTGTGACAAACACAGGTAATGTAAAGTAATACTATAAAGGTCTACATACTGTGAACCCTCCATATGTGTCATTGGTCTGTATCCATATGTATATGGAGATGTGTAAAGGGCAGGAGACATACAGCAACTATCAGTGAAGACTGTACATACATTTGTATGTGAGAGCATGTATGTGCACATATCAATGTTGTTTGATTGTAGGTTGTAGTGCCATGTACAAATTAGGTTACACAGCTATGTGTGTTTAGCAGTATGTTAGTGTGTGTCTACAGTATAGTAGACAAATATGTTGATATACCTGTCTAACATATGGTTATGTATGTATGTCAACATATGTATGTGTATATATATATATATATATATATATATATATATATATATATATATGATATGCATATATGTATACATACATAGAGAGAGAGATGTAGGAATACATAGACAGATGTCAATAGAATATTGTACCAACATATCTATGTAATGCACACATGCAGATATAGATATATGTAGATACATATACATAGACAGACTGATCTGACTACCTACAGGTATGATTGTATATGATGACCTGCAACACAGCCTGTCCCACCCCCTCTGTCACTCACACCCCTCTGTGCCCCCCCCACACATCTATGGCAATATATGTCCCCAATATATATGTGTATATGTATACAGACATATATATATATATATATATATATATATATATATATAGATATATCTATATACATATAGATATATCTATATACATATATATATATATATATATATATATATATAGAGAGAGAGAGAGATGTATATAAAGTCTGAGTGAGGCACATGTGTACAGATGTATTGCAACAGGTGCCTGGTGACAAAGGCATGGAGTGAACACCAGTGTCAAATCCGGAGTATCATACCACATTCCAGATCACCCACACCAGTAACCACCAGATATGTGATTGGCCGCCCACCACTGCATGTGTCAGGGGTGAGCAGGGTCAGAAATGTGTAGAATAGTGGCCCCAATGATAGTCACAGTGGCACACTATCCCTGGAATACCTGCACATGGTATGTGTCCGCAGACATGGTGAGTCAGGTATGGACATGTAGGTCGGTGTACCCCCACACCACATAATGGATGCCATGGTATGGACCTCACATTACAGCAACAGATATGGAGAAGGACACAGTGACATGTACAACACTGTGACAACGCACTCAAACACATTACCAATGCACAGTGACTGACAACACCACAGAGTACACATATGCTACCCACATAGAGGTTACCACTCCCAGATGTACATATGGAGGTCACACCCATGACAGATGTCCAACAACCATAGTAACACCTCCCACCATCCACAACCTACATGTCTGCTGTGTGTCGTCCGTGCCACTGCAATAGTGTGCACATGTGGAGGTAAGAGTTCCTACTCACAGATAAGACACACCCTGCAATAAACCACACAGTGTTAAGAAGCGAGACTCCCCATGAGTACATGTCACACATACCCCTGCTGAATGTTAGTCAGATAGGTAATATGCCATATGAGTCACCCTGTGTAACTGTGTGACAGCAGCAGTTACCATCACACCACATGTGTCACAATGGTCAGGGTAGCAGAACAGTACGCTGCTGTAGACACAGGGGCAATAGCATATTGTATAGTATTGTATTGTAATGTAATGTATTGTGTTGTATTGTATTGGTATGGTGAGGTGCCTCCTTCATGGAGTGGAACCACTGCTGCTGTGCACCAGTGTACAGGTACATATCCTGTAGTCAGGCTAGTGTTACATAGCACTCCTATATGTGTGTTTAGCTCCTGTCAGAGGTTATGTAGCATGCAACTGGGGATACCATCAGGTCCCATCCATGTTGTGTATTCTGCTGTCCTGCGGGTGTCTCTCACCTGGACATCTGTGATGACGGGGAGGTTACAGTCAGCTGGGATAACTATGCCTTATTACAGGGGAGAGGGCAGGGTGACACCTGCACTGAACCTGTCCGCCACAATGTTGTCGATATCTGTGGTGTCAGTGAAATATGTGTTGTGTACTACCTATGGGCATAGAGGATGGCTCCTGACCAGGTTGCTAACATAACTGAGGAAGGCCTCCTGGTCATCTGTAGTGTCACTCTTGAATTCCCTCTCAACGTTGCCCATGTAGTCAGTATGATGGGAAATAGATCCTTACCAGTGCTGCTCAGACATGCCCTCCCTTCAGTGAATGATGCTCTGTCTTGCAGTAGCTTCCATCTTCTGTAATACAATCTGTCTATGGCTGGGGTCCACCAGACAGGATGCTGCCCTTTGTGGAGAGTGTCTTGGTCAGATATGGGATTGCATGATCCATGCATTCTTGGAGATGTCTGTAGACAGCAATTGTGTAGGGGTCACCATTGTGGGTTGTATCTGCCACTGGCCCAGTGGGCTGTAAGGATACCATATCACTGTTACAAAGTGTAAAGTTTGTATCTGTAATGTTATGCACTATAGTCATCTGTGCTGGTGGTGGAGGTGGGATATGTATATCCAGGGCAATCAGTGTGTGGTCAGCCCACAGTAGTTGCCGATGTAGGCCATACAGTACCTAGATACAAACCCCAGAGTGAGGAGGTGCTTCTGGCCTGAATCGGTGTTCTGACTGCTGGTGTTTGGTAGTATGTCGTATGGCGTCTGCCAGGTACTGTTGCACAGTTGCTGGCCGAGCACTGATACCTGGCCATCTACATGTGTATCCACCAATAGACAGACAGATGCTACATATGTGAGATATGTTGTATCATAACAGTCGAGTAGCATGTGTAGTATGTGTGCCAAAGTCTGCTGACATATATTGCTGATACCAGGTTATTTTCTTTCTCAGGTACATGGCCCACCCGCGGAACCCCACCTACTCCACAGCTGAGGATGAGGAGATACACCAGAGCCTGGTGCGGGACTATGCAATACTCTTTTCCCGCACCAGCCAGAATCAGCAGGAGAGGGCTGCACTGTGGCAAGACCTTGTCCGTCGGGTAAATGATATAGGCACGCATAATAGGACATATGAGCAGGTACGACATCACTGCAGTGATTTAATCAGACATGTCCGTCAGCGTGCGTCAGATATCCACAGGCAACAGGTCGCCACAGGTGGTGGGGTGGCTACACATCCCCCACTCACCAGACTGGAGGGACTACTCCTGAGTGTAGTGGCTCCAGTCCACCAGCAACAACAACAGCAGCAGACATGCATCATGATGGAGGCTGGGGCCACACAGCAGCAAGACGGTGAACGAGCAGGTAATATGTCATATGTATAGTTGACTGTTGTGTACACTGGTAGTTAATGCATGTGTGAGGTGTGTCCTTGGTTTGTAGCTGTCACCATAGTATTTAATGTGCAAGTGTGATATCCTCAATATTAGCTGCCGACCTGTGAAAGGTGACTGTTGTACTCCTGACCTGTATCATACACAGTAACAATGGCACAGTTGTGCCCACTGACATTAGTTTCTTCATGTCTGCAGGACCCTCTGGTATAACTGCAATGCAGCCTATCCATGCTGGTGAGTGTGTATTAACAATTCCTGTAATAGTGTTGATAGTAATAGTACTATTTGGCTCACTTAGTAGTGCTCTTTGTATGCATGTAGGTGTGTCTGTGTCTGTGTGTTGTTATCACGCATACTGAGTACTGTACAATTGTGTGAAACTGTGTGCATGTGTGCATGTGTGCATGTGTGCATGTGTGCACCTGTGCATGTGTGCATGTGTGCATGTGTGCATGTGCACATGTGTGCATGTGTGCATGTGTGCATGTGTGCATGTGTGCATGTGTGCACCTGTGCATGTGTGCATGTGTGCATGTGTGCATGTGTGCATGTGTGCATGTGTGCACCTGTGCATGTGTGCATGTGTGCACCTGTGCACCTGTGCATGTGTGCATGTGTGCATGTGTGCACCTGTGCATGTGTGCATGTGTGCACCTGTGCATGTGTGCATGTGTGCATGTGTGCACCTGTGCATGTGTGCATGTGTGCATGTGTGCATGTGTGCACCTGTGCATGTGTGCATGTGTGCATGTGTGCACCTGTGCATGTGTGCATCGCTGGTAATGTGTAGACATTGTAAACTGTGTTTCCTGTTTCCTTCCCACAGGTTCTGTTGCTGCTCTGGTGTCATGTAGCAGGGAACCTGAGTCAGGTGCCGTGGGTACTGATAATGATGACATTGGTGTAATGGCACAGGAAGGTATGCCAGGGTCCGCCATTGGTCAGCCAATTGACAGTACACAGCTGTCGACCCCATCAATGCGCACAGTTATCCTGCCAATACACCCCTTGTCACCACTGTCCCTAGGTGATGGACAGCATACAGTGGGCATTGACCAGGGTAATGTGGTATCTGTGGCACATGCTTCCCCACACAGCAGCCATGGGCATGGCCCAGAGATGGTACCACACAGACAGATGTCCAGGGGTTCTCGTGTGAGCATCCATGGGCATACTGCCCCTGTCAGACGTGCCCACAGAGGTCTTACAACCTCGGCTATGTTTCGGACTGTCATGCAGGCACAGTCACGTATGGAACGGTACACCAGACAGGGTCTGAGGGAGCTGGCAGCATGTCGCACAGCCATGACTGACAGTATGCGTGACATTGCGGCTGCCATCCGTGATTTCACCGATGTCGTAGACAGACGTTGTGGGGACATATTAGACCGGTTCCACAACTACGTGTCCATGAGCCAGGGTGATGGTGGGCGGTTGAGGCGTCGACGTGGCCGTATGCCAGCAACAGCAGCAGCTGGCAGTCGGCGGATGACAACAGGGCCGCGGCCGCCCCCGTAGTGCCAGCAGCAGCCCCAGCAATGCTGGGTCTGTGCTGTCATCAGACCGCCCCAGGAGACCACGTGCACGTGGCTCTGGCCAGGCCCGACAGGGATCTGTGTCCAGTCAACGAACACCTGCTTCTGATGACAGTACCCAGTCTGGGTTGGTACCGGATACGGTCCGTAGCACCCTGCAAGGCACAGGTACCGTGTCCGTGGCCAGAGACACTGATCTGTATGACCTGGCAGGTACAGTCTGTGGCTGTCCACAAACACCAGTATATGGCAGCCATGAGGTGGAACTGTGTGCATCCATACACACATGCAAATTGACAACACCTAGGGCTACCGCATACGCACACACTGCATCAACATTGCCCCACCTTCTACTGCTGTCCCTCACCAACACACATACACATACATGTCAATTGGTGGTATGGGTGGCTGACCCAGGCATACCAAGTTCACACCCTGTGCATATGATGAAACTGTGCCACCTCCTGCAATCTGTAACAACTGTGCAGGTACAGGTTAACATGTTGCTGATGCACAGGGTGACCACATAGATGTGTAGTAATAGTATCATGTTGTTAACAGTACTGTGTGCTGAATTAATTGTGGGTATATCACAGCATGCCTGATGCAGTATTTGTGTGATTGTCATGTCCTGTTGTCTACACCCATGGTAAGTACCATAGTGTATCATCTGCACATGTTGGCATACTGGTGGTAATGATGTCAACAGAAGGCTACATACATAGGTAGCACAGGGGATAGGGTAATGAATGTAGTAATACACAATGATGGACATGTAAATTGCAAGTGGCATGTTGCCCACACTAGACTCTGCAATGCAGATGTTTGAGGATGTTGATATGTGTGCAGAACTACACAACTGGTACAGGACACACAGGAGCACACTAGCACTGCATGCACACATCTCATACCATGCTAGACAGCCCCAACACACATAAGTAACTGTCACAGGAGGGAGAGTCCCCATATATGTCAGGGATACTGTGGTGGCAGGCCAGGGAGCATACATCCTACTAAGTATGGAACCACTGAGAGAAGGCTCGGTGTCTGTTATTTGACATGTGTATTACTGCAGGTATGGGCACATGGGTTTCTATCCAGTTATTGTACATCCTGACAGTACATGCATGTTCCATACACTTGTGTGCACTGAGACTGGACCCTAGCCATCTGACCAGTGTATTTCCATGTACATGTGCATAGCGCCTGCATATTTGCAGTGTTACCTTATGGAACTGGTACAGCTTGTTTGTTGTACAATGGACTACATGGAGCCCTGTTCACTGTATCTTTGTTTGCATGCATGTTTGCTTGCAATTACCCTGGAATACCGATCACACCTGCAATGCATAGTTATAGAGCTTCTGTGGACTCATAGTGCCATCTGCATAGCCTACTATATGTATGGCCATGTCCCACTTGACAGGTTGCCACTGTTTGACCTGTTCACATGTACATTGCCTGTGACACAGTGCATATGACCTGCCTGGCATGTGTCCACGTGAGCAGTCATATATGCTACTGCTAAGTAGTCACAGGCACTACACCTTCACACATTCATCTTCTGTTGAACTACCTGCTTTGCTAGGGACAGCCTGCACCTGTCACCCCTGGCCTATCAGATATTGGCAAAGGCTCTTGCTACCCCCATAGTGCCTATGTTAGGCAGGGCTCAAATGACAAACCCACCTTCATAGGTATCACAAGGGATAAGACACTAAGAGCAATGCTACCCAACGCCAGATGTCTAAACCTCCAGATGCATGCACCCAAAACACACCTTGGCATGGGGAACATCGATATCTGTGCAGTAACAGATGCCTGGTTCAGGGCTACTGAGAGCACACCAGCACTACCAGGTGTAACCCGGTTGATTTCTTTGCTACAGTCACCAAGGCCATTGCCGAGGGGAAGGTGGTTCACACAGCCTACCTGGACCTTGCAAACGCCTTCGCAACAATACCCCACTTGGGCATTCTAGGGAAGCTCACCAGCTTAAATATAAGCCCCTATGTCACTAGATGGATTGCACAGTGGCTCAAGAACAGAACCCACATGGTTAGCATTGCTGGAGCCATGCCAGACCCCATAACAGTTACAGGTTGTGTCCCAGAGGGCTCAGTCCTGGGACCCTCTTGTTTGGTACATATTTATTGGAGGTACAGGCCAACACGGATGAACTGTGGCTGTCCAAATATGCAGATGACTGCAAACTGGACACCATAATCGACTCCCCAGCTGACACAAGCATCTTCCAAAGGGGCATCATAGCAACAGACAACTTGTGCCAGAGCCATGGCCGTCTGCTGAACAGTGTGTAGAAGGGGAATGTGCATCCTGTAGTCTGTTCACCTAGTTGCCAAAAGGGACATTGTCCTCACACACACTAACCCCCCTCAGCCAAAAACACACACTTGCCAATTGCAGGATTCAAACCCCTATCTGACTGTTATGACACGTGAGACAGCAGAGCACGCTATTTGCATTACTGGGGGTTTTCTCTTCCCCTGCTATACTTATAGAGTGCTGACATCATCAGTGTTTAGGAAAGGGAATGGGCATCCTGTAGTGTCTTATCCTATTTGCCAAAAGGGACATTTCCCTCACACACTAACCCCCCTCAGACAAACACACACACTTGCCATTCACAGGATTCAAACCCCTACCTAACTATGTTATGACACTTGAGACGGACGCATTAGCAGAGCGCTATTCGCATTACTGGGAGGTTTCCTTTCTCCTGCTGTACTTATAGGGTGCTGACATCATCGGTGTTTAGAAAAGGGGATGGGCATCCTGTAGTCTGTTCACCTAGTTGCCAAAAGGGACATTTCCCTCACACACTAACCCCCCTCAGACAAACACACACACTTGCCATTCACAGGATTCAAACCCCTACCTAACTATGTTATGACACTTGAGACAGACGCATTAGCAGAGCGTGCTATTCGCATTACTGGGAGGTTTCCTTTCTCCTGCTGTACTTATAGGGTGCTGACATCATCGGTGTTTAGAAAAGGGGATGGGCATCCTGTAGTCTGTTCACCTAGTTGCCAAAGGGGACATTTCCCTCACACACTAACCCCCCTCAGACAAACACACACACTTGCCATTCACAGGATTCAAACCCCTACCTAACTATGTTATGACACTTGAGACAGACGCATTAGCAGAGCGCTATTCGCATTACTGGGAGGTTTCCTTTCTCCTGCTGTACTTATAGGGTGCTGACATCATCGGTGTTTAGAAAAGGGGATGGGCATCCTGTAGTCTGTTCACCTAGTTGCCAAAAGGGACATTTCCCTCACACACTAACCCCTCAGACAAACACACACACTTGCCATTCACAGGATTCAAACCCCTACCTAACTATGTTATGACACTTGAGACAGACGCATTAGCAGAGCGCGCTATTCGCATTACTGGGAGGTTTCCTTTCTCCTGCTGTACTTATAGGGTGCTGACATCATCGGTGTTTAGAAAAGGGGATGGGCATCCTGTAGTCTGTTCACCTAGTTGCCAAAAGGGACATTTTCCTCACACACTAACCCCCCTCAGACAAACACACACACTTGCCATTCACAGGATTCAAACCCCTACCTAACTATGTTATGACACTTGAGACAGATGCATTAGCAGAGCGTGCTATTCGCATTACTGGGAGGTTTCCTTTCTCCTGCTGTACTTATAGGGTGCTGACATCATCGGTGTTTAGAAAAGGGGATGGGCATCCTGTAGTCTGTTCACCTAGTTGCCAAAAGGGACATTTCCTTCTTACACAAACACACACACTTGCCATTCACAGGATTCAAACCCCTACCTAACTATGTTATGACACTTGAGACAGACGCATTAGCAGAGCGCGCTATTCGGATTACTGGGAGGTTTCTTTTCTCCTGCTGTACTTATAGGGTGCTGACATCATCGGTGTTTAGAAAGGGAATGTGCATCCTGTAGTGTCTTTTCCTATTTGCCAAAAGGGACATTTCCCTCACACAGACCAACCCCACTAACACACACACACACACTGACCATTTGCAGGATTTGAAACCCCTACCTAACTATGTAATGACACTTGAGACAGACGCATTAGCAGAGCGCGCTATTCGGATTACTGGGAAGTTTCATTTCTCCTGTTGTACTTATAGGGTGCTGACATCATCTGTGTTTGGAAAGGGGAATGTGCATCCTGTGGGGAGGCAGACACCAAGCACACTATGGCTAAGCTGTCATTCCCTAGGGCAAACAGCCTAGTGTTGACCTCTACACCATTATGTTTAATTGTCAAATGCACATTATTTGTTGCTGATAGACTGTTTGCATATCTTTATTGCCATAGCATTCCCTGTTGGTATGAACAACTTCTGCATCTGTGGAAAATGTTTGCATATGGGAGGGATCCACTATATCACGTATGTCTCTGTAGTCATTTAACTGTGTGCACTGGGCAGACTGCTGTAATGTGGTTGGTTCCTGGCATAACACATAACAATACCAGATATGTGTGTCCAACTGCTAAACCAAGATTTGGACTAAGTGTGTGAGCATGCCCAGTTCAGCCTTCCCATGGCATGTTGTCAAAGTGTGTGAGCATGCCCAGTGTGAGCATTCCATATGTTGGACTCTGCAGCCCACCACATTTGTGGATGTGTGTGAACTTCACAAACTAAGTGTGTGAGCATGCCCAGTTCAGCCTTCCCATGGCATGTTGTCAAAGTGTGTGAGCATGCCCAGTGTGAGCATTCCATATGTTGGACTCTGCAGCCCACCACATTTGTGGATGTGTGTGAACTTCACAAACTATCACCCGTTTATGGTTGTGGGTTGTGTGTCATGTTGTGTAGTTACTGTACAACTGCTTTGTGTGTGAACACAACAGGATTATACTGTGCCTGCAGTGTTTGCATGGGATACTTTGCATACAGTTGTCAACATCCTTTCACACTGACCTACACTGTAGTACTGTATAGTGTACTGGTAGTACTTTGACTGTGGTGGACAGTAACCTGGGCTTTACTGCTATCACTGCTTTACATTTCGATAGTGGGCACAACAGCCTGGTTGGGGCCAGTTGTGTACATCTGACCATGTTGCATTCTGTTCAGATATGAACTACTTACACCAGGCTTGTCCAACATTGTTAGTGTATTCCACAACATAGGTGTACAATTGCAAACACTAGCGATGTGCCCTAGTCCATGTCTAATGCATGTTGGAGAGTGTGTTTGTCCTTCAACACACATTGTAAGAGGAGTTTGCCATGACATATGTCATGGTTAGTATACTGTGCCTCTGTCTACCTGTGACATGACAGTGATACCCAGGATAAACCTACCATCTCCCGTCCACCCATCAGGATTCCTATTGAGGAAGATTGATAAGTGACTCTATGGGTAGCCTGTGCTGAGGGTTCACTCATGGGTGGGAGTGGCTTCTGTGTTATGGATCACACAGTACAGCTTGTCCTATGTAAGTCAGTGCTGGGGTTCAGGTCTGTCATGTGCATAGCTCACTGCCATTCAGATTGTACTATGTGCAGCATGTTTATTGATGCCAGCAACACAGGCAACACATGGCATCTGTGTAGGCTGTTTGATACTCCTGATGAGGTACTGTTGGGGACTTTACAGTTGATGGAGGTGTCTGCTGAGGTACATCCCACAGGGGCTATTGTAGTCGATTGTACCACTGATGCAGGATGACTGCAGAGCCACAATGACCTCCCTTATGTAGATCTGACAGCCTTCATGATTAGGTGGGTATATGGTATGTTTCTGTAAACACTACAGCACATGTTTGTCCAATGCAGGATATCTATCACCCTGTGTCCCCAGGTCTCTCATTACATGTTAACTACATAATGGGTTAACACCTATGTGGTGATTGGTGGGCACTTACTGTATATCCACGAGGGTTGACTATACACATTTCTGCACTTAGCTTGCTGACATAGCTATGGCACCAGTTGTCTGTTTCTATGTGGCCCTTTTGTGGGATGCATGTGTCAGCTGGTGGATCATATGTGGTGAGCAGTTTGTAGTCCTCTGCAAACATGTTAGGACACAGTCCTTCCATGTTTGCCTGTACCTATGGGACATATATACCAGACGAGGGAGATACCAGGACAAAGCCTTGTGGGATGCCAGTTATATCTGGTTTGTAGTCTGACATGGCTGAAGCATGTCTGACCATGTCTGTTCTGTCCTTGGTCTGGTTTGCAACCCCTCTACTGACATGTGGGTTTATATTTACGCTGGTGAGCCTATCTATACTGAACATGTAGGGTATTGTATAGAAGCCTTTGCAAGGTCCAGATACACTGTGTGGAGCACATTGCCCTCATCAATGACCTTAATGACTGTTTCAATTGAGTCAAACATGGTTAGGGGCAGGATCTGCACTTGAGAAGGCCACACTGGGTTGGGTCCGGTGTCAGTAGGTCCCCAACATCCTTATGTCTGTGGTACATGCTGATCCTTTCCATAGCTGTGCAATCTGGGCTTCTCAGGATTCTGGGGTAGTACTGTTCAGTATCCATTCAGGCAACACCTTTGTTGAGAAGGACCACTGTTGTTGTACACTGCTCTTTGGGTACATATTCTGTGGTACGGCTGACATTGAGCAGTAGTGTGGTTTGGCATTCCATTCATCTTAGACTCCATGTTGCACTAAGCCCAGGACACCATCTCATACCATTGCTGCTGTGTGTTTTGCTTTGGAGATGTTGTCTGTTACCTCAGCATCTGCAATGTCAGGGGGCCAGCAGTCTGCTGGGATAGATATTCTGCATTCGTGGGGGTGGGGGGGGTTTGCACTGCACCTGTCAGGATGTATGTTGGCAATATGTGTGTGTGTTTGTGGTATTTGTGTGATTCAGGGCATATCTGTGAATTCCCAACATGGCTCCTACCATCAGTTGTGTAAGCCTTGGGATTATCCTTCGTGTCCTGTACAATTTGTATCTACATAGGTTCATAGGTTCATACTAGGCTATCCACCCTGGGCATTTGTTAGCCTAGCCAGAGTGTGTGTGGCTTTTGAGACCCCTTGCTATGTGGATATTATGGCCATTTATGATTTGCTTTGCTGTGCCTCTGTCTGGACATGACACAGTGAAGACCCCCACTGTAACTCTACAATCATCCATCCACTTGGCAAGATTCCTGTTGAACAGTGTCAGTGAGGGGCTCTGCCTAACATGGAGTGGGATTCTGGTCCAGGGTGTGGGGAGCCTCTGGATTATGTATCTGTCCCACCGGCACATCCTATTTCATTATTTGTTGAGGTTGACATCTCTCACTCTCGCAGCTCCAATGGATATGTGTTGTCTGGGGTGGAGCATGTCCATTACTCCTGTGTTGGGCATGGCCTCCTACAACAGGCATGCAATGCCTCTGTGTGGGCAGTCTGTGACTGGAGTCAGCTGGGGTGTCTACAGCCAGGCAGCATATGACATATATGTGTGACACTTTATCCTCTTGGTGAGGTACCTTTGAGGTCTTTCTAACTGCTGCAGGTGTCAGGTAAGGTAGATCCCATATGAGGCATTGTACTGGATTATGGGTGTGATTGGGGTAAAGTATAGGGGCACAGTGACCTCTGTTGCCGTAGATGTGACTCCTTTCCTGATACGGTGTCACATGTAGACAGTCTTCCTAGCCACATTGGCAATGTGGGTGTCACATAACAGGTTACTGTTCACTTGTGTCCCTAGGTCCCTGGTTACTCCTTCCATACATAATGGTTTACCACCTATGTGGTATTTCGTGGTACCTTGTTTGGTATTTGGTGGGACATTCATACTGTCCAGTGTCTTCAGGACGGTTGCCGGGGGTTATTGTGTGTGAGAGTGCGGTCTGTAGCATGCTACAGACTGCACAGCAGTCTTGCCTACAGTTAGTTGCACATGGGTGAACTCCACTGCCTTGTGCATTGTCAGTTACCTGGACATATGGGTGTCTGTGCTGCCTATGGATACTCACCTCCTTTTATGTAGTGTTCCAGGTTTTGGGGCCATGACACATGGTACGTGGTATAACCTGGTAGTGCTGGTGTGCTGTCAGGAGCCTTGCAGCAGGTTTCTGTCACTGCACAGACATCGATGTTCTCTATTCTGGGGATGGCCTCGGGAGCATGCATATTGGGGTGTACACATCTGGCATTGGTCAGCATTTCCCTTATGTTTCTTCCCACTTATGTTTTCTCGGGTGGTGGGTCAGTCTTTTCAGCCTTGCCTACAGAAGGCTGTATGGAGGTGGCAAAGGCCTTATCCAATATTCAGATGCCCAGGGGTAACAGGTGCAGGCCATCCCAAGGGCAACTGCATGGCTTGTCAAGCATGACATCCCAAGCAGACAGACATTGGATCCCCTTGGAATGACACCAGTAAGTGTGCTACTTGCTATGACTGATCATTCCGTGTTTGTACTGTGGCATTATTCTTGGTAAGGGTAGGTTGCTGCGAATGGTGAGTGTCATACCGGCCTGGACTACATAATCGGATAGCTCATCTGTGTCTCTTTACATGTAGTCTAGGGCAGTACATCTCAGGTCATTCACACCAGCATGGACTATGACTGCATCATATTTCTATTTGCTTTGGAGTGACCTACATATTTCTGTTATGTGGCATATTGTGGCAGCCTACAGGCAGCTTACTGTACCCTTTCCCTTGTTCAGTCTGGTGTGCAGGACAGCAGTGTGTCTGACTATGGAGTCACCTATTACAACTGTATCGGGCATGTTGTTTCTCCTTCTGGCCTGTGACTGTTTGGCACACCAGCTTTGTGTGCTATGTGTTGCATGTGCTATGTTTGGAGGCTGTTTCATTGGGTGTCTGCTTTAGTGGCCTCTGTTGGTGTGCTGTGTTTGTGATTTCTGCCTCCGGGAATGTATTTCTGTGTTTATGTGTTTGGTTTGCAGTTGTGATAGGTCTATGTGGGTATGTGTTTGTGGTGTGTGTGGTTACCTTCTCCTACTGACTTGTTTTGGGTGTACTGAGTTGGGGGAGCTCTGCCTCCGGTTTGGATGGATGGTTGCATCTCTCACATATATTTGTATTTCTTGGGTGGAGTTGGGGGTTGTCTGTGTACTTGGGGCAGGTGTAACATTGCCTCAGGATTCACAGATTCCACTTGTTGTGGCTGGCCTTAGTGGATTGCATGTGTGGACAGATTATATTGCCATACTACTGATCAGTAATTACTTCATTGTTCATGTTTGCTCTATCATGTAGTAGCTTCCTCATTCTCTTGCATGTTTTGGTTATGGCTGGTGTCCACCATGCCAGATTTAGGCACTGTGTCTTGTTTTAATTTGGGACTGCATAATCCAAGCATTCCTGGCAGTGTTCATGGAATGGCTGTATTACAGGTTCTGAGGTGTGGCCCATATTTTGCACCTGCACGGACCTTTAATGGATTCCACATCAGTTTGGAGGTGTGCAAATATTGCTTAGCACATGTTTTCCACTGTGGTTTTCCGGCCAGGGACTGTGGTCAGGATTTGTATATCCAGTGTGATTACTATATGGTCTGGTTTTACAAGTGAGCAATACACTTCTCATCTTGACATCCCGCAACCATGTTGCTGATTATCACATCCAGTATGCTTGCCCCTCTTGTGTGGGGTGGTACGTTGTTCCTGGGCCTTTTGGTTTGTGGATTCGATGAACTTTTGTCCTACACTGTTGCAGCTGGTATAATGCTCCCAGTCTATGTGTCTGGGTATTTGCAGTCGCCCAATATAATGTGGTTTGGAGGACTTGATATATTCATGTATTCCAGCATGGGCGGATGCAGTTCCTGGTGTTGGGCCAGTAGTCTGTAGCAGGCTATACACTGGGGGCAGTTTTAGCCACTGTTACTTGAGCATGGCTAGTCCATGCTGCTTTTGTGGTGGTACCAACATGGGGTGTGGTTATCCTTGACAATTCTTGCTAGTCACCCTCCTTTTGTAGCTTGTTCCAAGTTTTGAGGATGTACAGCACAGTATGAGGTGTAACCTGGTAGTGTTAGGGTGCTGTTGTGAGCCTTGCCTCAGATTTCTGTTACAGCACAGTTATCAACATTCTCCATACTGGGTGGGCTTAGACTGCATGCATCTTGCTGTTTGAACTTATCCCTTATCTTATTCTTATCCCTTCTGGTACCTATGGAGATAGGTTTGTGTTTTGAGCCTTACCTATTCAGGGCACACTGTGCATGACAACAGCCTTTGCCAGTATCCATACGGCCTGCACTGATAGGTGCACGCCAGTCCTAGCAAGTGGTGCATCATGTCATGCTCAGCATGTCATCCCAGACTGGCACACATTGGGTCCCCTTTGCCTAACTGCATTACTTCAGCAATTGTTGCACTTCATCATCTCGTTGTCATGTTGTGGCATGCTGCTTGTTGAGGGTAGGATGTTAGTCGGGGTCCTCAGGTGTGCATATGGTACTTGGTGTTACATTACTTAACACATAGCATTCATGCCTCAGGTGGTGCTGCAGGGCTGCCTCTGTCGGATGCACATATTACACTTCCCTGTACATGTTTGTGAGCAGGTTGTGTCACGTTAGGCATCCCTGTTACTATATGAGTGAGTCAGAGAGGGGTCTCATTCCCAAGGTTCCTACTGAGCCAATGTATGTGCTATGCGTTGCCTCTTTGCCAAGGCCAGGGCATACTGGGCACGCCTCCTTCTGCCTACTGGGGCAGGCTCAGGTTGTTCCTCCTCCGAGTCACGCTGTGCCTGTGGTGGCCTTGGCGATGGTGGGGGGCTGTTTGGCCCAGCCCTATGCTGGTCCTGCTGCAGCTGTTTTCGCAAGATCATATTATGTAGCATAGCACATACCATGACAATTTGGGTACATGTAGTTGGTGTGTACTGCAAGGCTCCACCAGATGTGTCCAGACACCGGAACTGTGACTTGAGCAGCCCAAACACACGCTCTATTACATTACGTGTTTGTGCGTGTGCCTCATTATGGCGTTCCTGTTCAGGTGTGTGTGCGTTTCTGATGGGTGTCATCAGCCACGGCTCCAGTGCATATCCTGCATCCCCCACTAGGTGTCCGTGCGGGATGTCCCCATTGGCAAATGTCTGGTACAGCTGCGTCAAATGCCAGATGTGGGAATCGTGGTAGCTCCCAGGACAGCCAGCACACACATTCATTATTATGCCCTGGGCATCACACACGACCTGGCAGTTGATGGAGGGGAAGCCCTTGCGGTTTATGTAGGCCCTACCCGCTCTCCTGCTGGTGCTTTGATGCGTATGTGCGTGCAGTCTATAGCACCCAGTACCTCAGGGTATTCCGCTATTTGCTGGAAGAGATGCATATTGCTGGCCAATACCTCACGGGCATTGGGGAAATATACATGATCACCGACATGTGCTGACATGGCATCCAGGAACTGGTGTAGTACCCTGGAGGCTGATGCCTGTGATATCCCCATCATATCGCCAGTTGGTCTCTGGAAGGTACCTGTTGCTAGTATTCTTAGGCCAACACATACCTTGGTTTCCACTGGGATGGGTTCCCCTCTGTTGGTTCTGTGTGTGAGGCGTGGCCTGCACAGCTCAACAATCTGCTGCAGGAGGTCTCTGTCCACTCTATAGCGCTCTACTATCTCCAGCTCATGTAACCCGTGGTAGGTGACCCTGGGCCTGTACACTCTTCTCCATCTCCTCACTGCGGGTTGTCTGGCACCATCTGCATTGTCACCACCCTCAGCAAGTCGCCTATGTCTCATTATGACAGCTATGGCAGCCCCTAACATTTCTGCTCTGAGTTCAGCTTTTTCAGTTTTCACTTCTGATAACTTAACTCCTGTCTTGCAGTGTCTCTTGAGAGAAACATTCTGCACTGCTGTTTGCAGAGTTTTAAGTGCTGGGCTGGCCTAGTATTCTGCCTGTGTAATTGCCTGCATCTAATTGTTTTCACCTGCTAGCTCCAGCAGTATTCCCTGCTAACTTCCTAGTACATCTGTTGCTTCCTTTTTCCTTTCTGTTTCCTCAGGGTGGAGCCGTGTGCAAACCAGCAGAAACACGCTCACAGTGGCTTACACACTCGCACACATACTTACACAGTTTTGGATCTGCTTATTCGGATTAAAACGCATGCACGCCCGCGCAAACGGTGTTAAACATCTCCCAACACGCTGCCACATGCTCAGTCTGCCTTACACGTGCGCACACTGCTTTACACGCATGCACACTGTCTTACTCGCTCTTCGTGGCGCGCACACGTGCGCATACACGTCCAGCAAGAAACTTGGGTGTAGGCAACAGTGTACACCTTCCATTTCTTGACTTTCTCATGTTTACTTAGTGGCACACCTCTTTCCTTGATATCTGTCTGACATCTGTCATGTAACTCTACCCTCCAATGAACTCCATCCCTTTCTACCATTCCCCCCTGTGATGTCACCTATCTCCTACTCTGTTCCTCCCCCATATGTAACTCTTACACTACTCAGAATGTGCTCATTTGCTATGTGACAGTGGAATTCAGTATCCTTACACTCATTTGCATCAGATTGCCTACTAATGCTTAGTTACATCTCTTAGACTCAGCTTCCCCCCTTAGCAACCACTACACGGTGGCCATGTTGGTTTTTCTCTGCTGGTCCCTCCATTGACATTCCATGTATTGCATAAAACCTACATTTGTAGGTTTAAAACCTTCGTTTTTATGTTTTATGCAGCACAGCCCATTTGCGCGGGGCTGCGCTGGGTTTACACATCGGCAATTGCCGAAAAAAAAAAATTATATTTTTCAGATATTTGCATGGGGTTACCTTGCCAATGGCCACATATTTGGCCATTGGCATGCTGCCTATAACATATGCACCCTTTATTTGGAGCTGACATGGCTCCATTGCCGTGTTTGCAGAAACGTACTCAGTTGTCAACTGAGTACATTTCTGCAGCTAAAACGGCTCTTACACGGGCTGTTCTTGGCTTCCTGGATCGCTAATCAGCCTCATTTGCATGCTATTCGGCTGCAAGTGGGCTGATTAGCTTAGCCACGCCCACTCCGTGTAAGAGCCGTTTTAGCCTGACTCTTACACGGACTTTGGGCTGTTCCTGGATCGCGAAGGCTGCATGGAGTCTTACACTACTCTTAGACTCCGTGTAAGCCTTCGTGAATCCGGCCCATTAAATTAGTGACTGACATAAATGTTTACTTATCTGCTTTATATTCATTTGCTTACTTATTCCTTAGAACATATTAGTGAAAGAAAGTGTACAAGTAATAGATACCTGGCGTAAAAAAAAAAAGTATCTGCCTTTTTGTGTTACACAAGATACCCTGTTAATACGTTGACAGCTACATCTCTACAATATTTTTGTGTATGTTGTTTTTGAATTTCTTTTTATCCAAGACAGAATCTTCTAGAGTATTAGATCAAACCACATTCTAGTTATGGCCACTGTAGCAGGTGCAGTTCCCTGATCCTATACTCCTCAACAATAAAGTGTGGACCAAATAAAAAAGAGAAAAAAAGTATCTCTATGAGCTGAGGACAAAAAAAAAAGTGCTTCAGTCCTGACCACAAATACCAGGGTAGACCATTGATCCCAGTGGACATATTTCAGTGTCAGCCCAAGATAAACACAATAGATACAAGACATCATATACAGAATGAATGACAAAATGCAATATATACATATATTATATGGGTTCCATTCAGAAGCTCGAAATAATAAAATCTCGAATTTCAGTATTTTGAGTCCAAGACGCCGAATCCACATAATAGCAAAAGTTTAGAAGCACAAAAATTCAAAACCTTGAATACCAGAGGTTTTAAAATTTGTGCTTCTAAAGTTCCGCTATGGTTATGTATTCAGGTAAGTGTGTGTGTGTGTGTGTTAAGGGGTTTGGGTAGGGGCTGTGGGGTGTGTCAGTATGTTTTGTTGCTATGATATGTGTGTGTGTGTGTGTGTGAAGAGAAAGTAGCTTGTGTGGTGGTATTTTGTGTGTGTTTGTATGTAAGTGCGACTTCGGAGTGAGAATATTTAAATAGGGGGATGTGGGGGGCACAGCCCCCCACATGGGGGGGTGCAAGGGGCTTGCCCCCCCTACTTTCATGAAGTAGAGTGATTGTATGTGTTTGTGTGGTGGATGGTGTGTGTGTGTGTGTGTGTGTGTGTGTGTGTGTGTGTGTGTGTGTGTGTGTGTGTGTGTGTGTGTGTAGTAAAACCATGAAATTCAAAACTTCCGGTATTCGAGGTTTTGAATTTCGCTGTTTTTAGTTTTCGTTGTTTTGTGGATTCCACTTCTTGGACTCCAGATACTGAAATTCGAGATTTCAGTATTTCGAGCTTCTGAAGTGAATCCATATTATATACATAATGAAGAAATATTATATACAAAGTAAATATCATATTTGGTTTGAGAGTATAAAGGCAATAGATACATGATAAATACAGAGAGCCCGACAAAACACACTATATACATACATTATATTCAGAGTAGAAATCAGAGTTGGCAGGCTGAAATAATCACACTCAATCAAAAGTAGAGTCACATCAAGGTATCTGGAGGGAAAACATTTCTGAATGCCAGTACTGTAATACTGCCCCATCAGCAACTGCCAGTCATGGCCCCTAATACCTTGCACTCAAGGTTCTCACCCCATTCGATCCTCCCTAGTGATAGATGTAAAAAAATCTACATTGTATCAGGTTTATTACACTTACAAAATCTAGAAACTGAGAAGTTTATTGCTTAGTCCACTCCACAAATTGTATTGGATAATCATTCTCTTCAAAATGTGCTAACAATTCTGAGAAATTTTTAAGATGGTAGTAAGGTGAAACGTAAATACTCTTAAGATGGTGCTTAGGTGCACAATAAATGTCACCCAATGCAAAAGTGGAGGGACAGACAATGTACTACTTAGGAATATTGTCCAAATTTAATTTGCTTGAATTTCTAGTTTCATTTTTCTGAGTTAAGGCACAGTTTCAGTGAAATCAGGATAATAAGAGTACTTTTATTTTCCCAAGTTGAGACATGTGACTCATTTGGCTGATCCTGGTACATCTACAATTGGAGGAAGAGATAAATAAAGAGCTTTTATGATGGTGTCTGCCATTGCAAATCACAAGATATGTAGACCTATTAATTCACCTACTGGTATTAGAACAATTGTACATAAACACTATGCCTGTTTGTACACAGGAATTATCTAAGATACAGGATTATCTTACTCAACAGGATCTTACAAAGCTGTCATAAAGTAAGAGTGTTATTACCCAGAGTGTGTGTTACAGTTAAAAATCTAATGATTTATTCCTTGAACCCACACAAACGATCACTAGACTTCATTGGTTTCTTATTAAATATCATAAGACTTTCAGATAAAAGCATGTTCCTTTCTTACTATTGGTAATAAACACGTTAAAAGTGAGAGCATACCTGCATTATTGGAAGCAACCTTTTGTTCTATGTATTCAGATAACATTTTGTTATGTAGTGGGATAGTGGCATATTATAATTTTTATACCTGTTCAATGTGATACCAAATATGGGAGCTCCATAGCTATATATCTGTTTCATATGTATAGTAGGTGAATTAAGGCTTGCAGACTACTGAACAAACTCAAAATAAAATCAAGCTTTGTATCAGAATGTGCTGGTAACTAACGTGTGCTCACTGATCTCTAATACTGTATTTTAGAGACAAATCTATTCAGTATGTGTCTCTTTTATGGGTACACCCTAAATTATTATAAAATGTTGACTTTTTGTGTATTCTATAGTGAATATAAGTGCCTACTAGCTGGGTGGATATTTTGATGTAATGTGTTGAACTATATCCTCAATCTAATCCAGAGCCTTGTTCTCAGAATAACATATTCCTTTCTTACATGGTTAGGTTTATTTATTTTGATTGTTTATGTGTCTGTCGATAATGAGGTAGGTTGACTGACACATGAAACACTTTCAGACACCTACTGACCTGATAGATATGTATGTGTGCATGTATGTGTGTATGCACATATAGCTGTATTTTGTACATCGCACTTTAGCTAATGTGTCTCCAGAAGCGGCCTTAGGTCAAGTGCCTAGAATTATATATCTTGTTCAAGATGTTGGCTTTAACTCCATGATGCTTCCAGATCTTTGGAAGGTCTGACATGAAAGTTGTTTTATTTCAGGATACCAGCAACAGTATGCAGAGGTGCTCTGTCTTTCAACTCAAGTATGTGCAAAGCTGTATTTACCAGATTACCAGATGTACTTTCCTGTCTCTTCTCTGTTGTTTCTCCTTACTATTTTTCAGTGTGCAAGGACTATGATAGGCAGACTTGTTGCTTATATAAAAGGGCATTTCCCTTAGTCACTTCATACCTTTAAAAGTGCCTGTGGGTACTTGCTCTTATTAAAGATAATCATAATTATAACAATTATTAAACAATATATTATGTGCTAGTTTTTCTCACATTTTGCTACTGTTAGGCAGTTGTTATGTCAAATATGAGAAGTGAAGGCCCTTTTAATAAAAATAAAATGACATTGTTTAGGATTAGAGTTCAGGTCTGCCCTTGAGGAATATGTCTGAAACTTCTGCATCTCCAGATCTAGTATGAAATAAGAGATGCTGATACACCTTTATCTTGATGTGAGGAAATGCATTTCTCTTATAGTTCTGCATGTATAAAACCAAATATGACTGTTGGTTAGGTCTTTCTATCTCTAGACAGTTCTGTAGGAGGCAGCAGACTTGAAATCTGCCCACCACAGTTTACTGATCACTATGCCTGTTTCTCTTGTTTGTATGAATTAAACATAAAGCAACATCTTGCCCTAATTTGTTGTAGAAACAAACCTGTCACAACTGGTTCATATCAAGCTGTTCTACATCTTAACTTATTTGCCTAGGAATATACTAAGAGTAATTAAAATGTATATTACTCTTTGTTTACGTTTTGCAAAATGCTATTCTCTCACCAAATAAACTGCTTACCACTTTAGCTTTGGAGGTTTAAGGATCTTAGTCTCTCCGATTTGTCAAACAAACTAGGCAAATTCTCAATGTCTATGACTGCAGATGGAAGTAGTGTCAATTAAAAAGAAGCTCTCTGAACATCTTACCTCAATCTCATTGTTTTTTTTTTAATAATGTGAAAGGGCCCATGGGAAACACTTGTTGCCCATGTTATAGTCAAGCAGCTCATTCTTCTCTCTATCCCACTGACATTTTGTAAAGAAGTAAATAAACAAAATGACAAGCCATAGATAATGGCAGACATGATTAAGACAACTGAAGACCTTGGAATGGACCACGATGACCTTGTCAATGGCTTCTGTACAGAATTCTCCTCTGAGCTTGTTGAACATGCAGCCACCTATTCTGATCCTGAACCTGCCACTCATATTTACTACTCCCTTTATGTTCAAGAACACTGACAAGTCAGCACTTAAGTACCTTCTCCCCCTGCCTGACTGCAGTTACACTGCGAGTGACTTACTTCATTGCTCAAATCTGTTCTGCTTTTATACTCAAACACTGGCATATGTCTTCAACTTCTCTCACTGTTTTAACTGTTTTCCTAATGCCAGAAGGAGACTGTTAACATTCATCTACACTCTCTGTTATCATAGGGAAATTTGGCTTGGAAGAGTAGTTGTTGACCAACATAGACAATGTCTGAAACCTCCTGAGGTACTTTCTAATTTCAAATTAAACCTTCATTATGAGCACATACTTCACCAAGTCTTTGGCATTCAACTGAGCACATTCTCTGAAATGTAAACAAGGGTGAAGGACATGGTCAGTTTTTACTGGCCTTACTAGCTTTCCTAATCTTACTGACCACTCTTCCCTCAGATAAACAGTTTTAGTCACTTGACTTGTACTTGAATAGTGTGATTTGTCGGTCTGTACAAGTGAGACACACTGTTGTCTCCCCAAAATTCTGTAACCCGGTTGCCACAAAAGTCACTGCTTTTGGCCTCCTAGTGGTATCCATTGTGTTTATCATCTTACATTTGGATCTGGCAATCTGACATATCATGATGTCTTAATATATACAGCATATGGCTGGTCAAGTGTTCACAATGAGATTTCACTCTCATTTAGCTGTCAAAAAAATTTGTTCAGAGTCATTTTGCCACATGAATATGATGGTGCAGATCTAAGAAAAACCTCCTCAGTTTCATAAAAAAAAGCAACTTGTTAAGTACTTTAGCTAGACTAAGTAACGTACCATTATGCTACAATGTGTCTACTTTGCTTCCTTCTTGGGACCAGATAATATACCTGACTGTTAATTAAACAGTACTACACAGGATCTGGCAGACTGGCTCTTTAAACTCTTTCATCTTTGTTTAACCACTGGCTTTGCCTATGAGGTTTGGTGTATGAGAGGTAGGGGAGAGGTCTGTACAGAAGGCCTTGAGAAGGTTATTGTGGTCCATTCCACTGACACCTGTTCAACAGTGCAAACTCCCCTTATTCTTTCTCAATCTCTTCACCAGCTTTTATAGGCAATTCATTTATCTGTCAGGATGATCGCTATTATTTCTGTCATTGAATCGATACAGCTCATCATTTAACATTGAGGATGATCGCTATTATTTCTGCCATTGAATGGATGCAGCTCATCGTTTAACACTGAGGATGATCATTATTATTTCTGCCATTGAATGGATACAGCTCATCGTTTAACACTGAGGATGATCGCTATTATTTCTGCCATTGAATGGATACAGCTCATCGTTTAACACTGAGGATGACTGCAATTATTTCTGGCATTGAATTGATACAGCTCATCGTTTAACACTGAGGATGATCGCGATTATTTCTGTCATTGAATGGTTACAGCTCATCATTTAACACTGAGGAAGATCGCGATTATTTCTGTCATTGAATGGTTACAGCTCATCGTTTAACACTGAGGATGATCGCTATTAATTCTGTCATTGAATGGATGCAGCTCATCGTTTAACACTGAGGATGATTGCTATTAATTCTGTCATTGAATGGATGCACCTCATCATTTAACACTGAGGATGATCGCTATTATTTCTGCCATTGAATCGATACAGCTCATCATTTAACACTGAGGATAATCGCTATGATTTCTGCCATTGAATGGATACAGCTCAGCGTTTTACAATGAGGATGATCGCGATTATTTCTGTCATTGAATGGTTACAGCTCATCGTTTAACACTGAGGATGATCGTGATTATTTCTGTCATTGAATGGTTACAGCTCATCGTTTAACACTGAGGACGTTCGCTATTAATTCTGTCATTGAATGGATGCAGCTCACCGTTCAACACTGAGGATGATCGCTATTATTTCTGGCATTGAATTGATACAGCTCATCGTTTAACATTGAGGATGATCCCTATTATTTCTGTCATTGAATTGATCCAGCTCACCATTTAACACTTAAAGACTAAAGGGATAGTTGCAAAAGCATCCTAGTTATCCAGCTGGAATACTGTTATACTCTCATAACTACTGGCTTGAGTGGGAATAATGACACTTGCAAATGTTTCTAAATGGCATGAGTAGAACTGTACTGTTCTGTGTGGTTTTGTGTGTGTGTGTGTGTGTGTGTGTGTGTGTGTGTGTGTGTGTGTGTGTGTGTGTGTGTGTGTGTGTGTGTGTGTGTGTGTGTGTGTGAGTGTGTGGGTGTTTTGTGTGTGTGTGTGTGTGTGTGTGTGTGTGTCCCAAAGAATGAACATTATTTGATTTAAATGTACCACAGCTAACTGGTACATTTTTAATGTATGTGCTGATTCACACTACTCCATTGGTTTGGAGGCATAAAGCCCTGACTACAAACTAGTTGACCTGAGTTTGATAAGTTACTTGAGGTGTTGTTGGAGGTGGTGCTGAGGAGAAGGAAAGGGGTGACAAGTTGGCTTGATTGGCTCTAGTCAGCAGAAAGGATGTAGTGCATATACTAAGGATGATTGTAGATGTTAGAGAGTACTGGAGCTCCATTTCAAAAGCTCTCAAGGCTATGTGGATGCTGCTTGCTGTCATGGGCAGGGTCCCTTATATTGGCTTATTATAAGTAGCCAACCATTGATCCATATCCCAAGTGTATGAGGAATGTAGGACCTTAATACAAAGGCAAGCCATCCTCAGTGAGCAACAGTGGCAGCTCAGGTCATCCTTCAACAGTAAGGTATTTCTGGTGATTCTAGCCGGGGGGGTTGGTAAACTGGGCAAAAACAATTAAAGGAAGGCAGAATAGGAGGTTAGAAGCTATAGGAAAGTCACACTACCATGGAAATATCAAGACCAACCCCGTAAGTAAAGTTTGTAAAAAACTGGTATATGCTGAAATGGAAATCATGCAACATAGCTAACAAAATCTTGTTTATCAGCACTCATAGGATTATATGATCAGACGAATTACAAGGCAATTGAGTCATATAATCATTTACACCTTGCCAGTACCCACCCTCAGAGCAAACCACTTCTCTTGAGGAAGACCAGGTCTGTCAAGCTAGGGGTGAATTTGTGAACACCCATCCAATCATCTATTTCCAGCTGAAGGGAAGATAATGTGATGAATTGATACCACGACAAGAAAAAAATGGATTCCACATGAAAGATTGGAAGATAATGTATCACACTTAATATGCAGTGGGAGTCTATCCCAGAAGTTAGAAAAGTGCTATGTAATGAACCAGTCTCTCCACCTGGCTTTATTTACCTGTTATATTAGTGAAGATTTAGATCCATGGTTGTGGTATTTGTGGGACTATTTGTTTCATAGAGAGACAGAAGGTCCAGGACTGTTCATAGGTTCATGACAATTCCTAAGTTAAAGACCCCAGGGAGCCTTTTTAAACCTAACCATGCTTCTCTAATGTATTTGACAAGTTTTGATTCCCTAGGGCTATTTTAAGGGGTATATGTAGGCTTGGATATGGGCAATCAAACATTTCCAGGCTGCCTGTGTCTACTAGAGACAAAAGTGCCAGACTAAGGACAAAATTCTGATTCCCTATCCATGGTCCAAGTTATGCTTGAATTGGGTAAGGAAAGAACTCTGATTCATATGGGTGGGAAGTTTTCACCAGAGAAGGGGTAGTCATTGAGACAAACACTTGTTCCTCCAACACATCCTATTTATGTTACAGACGAGGTTCAGGTCCCTAGATTGGGTAATCTGATGCTATTTGTTTAGTGGTTGTGTAACAGGTACATCAGGGTGGGATCAGAGGATACTCATCAGTCTGCAGGAGACCAAAGATGGGTATTCAGCCTTGATGTAGTCCACAAAGGGCATGTTGTTTATGCCCTGTATTCCTTTTTGTGTGAAACTTCTTGGATGCTCCAGTTGTTGCATATGCCTGGTCAGGTACATACCAAAGGGGGGGGCACACTGCACACAGTGACTGGTCTGATGAAGGACCAAGTTGGATCCCTAATGGCTCAGAAGGCAAGGCAAAGATCTCTTGTCAGGAAACGGAGACAGCATTTCCAGTCTTTTCTAATAGCATAGTGTTTTAAGCCAGTGATGTTCTTAGAAACCTCTGTGGTATTTCTAACTGTTTGCCGTTTCTAGAAAGGTACATCCCAAGGGGGAAATTTATTCAGTCATTAGCCTAATCAATGCTTAGTATAAGACAGCAATGACTTATTTAGATATGAATGATATTAACCTGCCAATTAGTTGTGCCAAGAAGAAAGACTTTCTGATTACCACCATTACATGGTCTCTAATAACATTCTCATTTTGGATGAGGTATTGTGCATGTTAAAGGTCATGGGGAGGAAATATCTACCAAATGTGATGATGTTACATTTTTAGCATTTAATTTAAGCCTTGTATTTGCATATCAGGTATTTACAAGGGTAAATTCTTACTGAAGAACTTGGATATCAAAGAGTGACTTAACAGTGACCACCAGTTTACAATTATCTGCAAACTTGACTAGCCAGAGGGTTTGGTTCATAATTTTGAGATTAGTAAAGTTGAACAAAATGGATCCCAAAATAGAGCCTTGTGGGTTACCTCTGGTCACATTCATACTCTGTGATTATGGTGCTTCACTATGTGGATTCTGTCCTTTCACTAATCTGTTATCCATTTTATTACATGGGGATCCATCTGTAGGGAATAATGCTTTCTAATGATGAAATCATGGAGGATCTTGTCAAATGCTTTAGCTATGTCAGGTTATGTTGTTTGGACAGCATGGCTGCTATCAACAGCTTATGTTTCTCTCTCAAAGAAGTTGACTAAATTCATTAGACAGGATCTACTCTTTACACAGGCGAACTACTACAGGTCTAGTCTGATGAGATTTTTTTTAATGTTATAATTGATCAGGTCAGTGATAATATGTTCCACAGATGTACAAATAACAATAGTTAGACTGATGCACCTATAGTTACAAGGGTCAGTATTGTGACCAGCCTTGCAGAACAACATCATGATTGCCAATCACCAAACCTCAGTGGAAAAGCCAATGGTGAAACAGTTTAAGGTACCAATCTGCCAGGTCCTGTTTAGTACTGTTTATTAAACAGTCAGGTATATTAACAGGTCCCAAGTAGGAGGCATTTTAAATATTCCACAAGTACCTTTACTACATGTTTTTTAGTGATGATGGGGAGATCTGAGAACCTCAGGGATAGGAAGGCTATGGATACTTGTCGCTTTAGTAAAATTTGCACTAAATTTGTTTGCCAGCATGTTTGCAATGTCTTCGTATGGAGTGGTGTTTTGGGAATGTTCTGTGGAGTGTTGTGTGTTATTTCTAAGTTTCCTAACATAGAGAAGAAAAGACTTGTAATTGTCTTTAGACACCAATGCTAACCTAAGTTCATGAGTTGATTTAGTAGTCTTAATAGTTTTTTCAAGTTTTTATTTAATTTTCTTATGTTAACCTTAATTTGAATGTCTTTTAATCTAGAATATATTTCAGGGAGTAATTATTTTTATTGTAAAGTTTATTTATGTTGGTGGACTTCCAGGGTGGTTTGTATTTCAATTTCCTATTGTATTTAAATCAATTTAAGACTGACAGTTCTATCCAATTATCTAATGGGGCATAGAACTCCTTTGCAGAGTTACAGCCATGGTCATGTTTGAGGTTAGGGTGCTATGAGTGAATTTTGAAATTTCTTAACAAAAATTTGGTGAGATTTGTAGATTGAAATCCTTGAAACTGGTATCTACAAGTTCTGAGAATTTAAATGTAAAAGCCACTAGTTTATGAGCCTCTGATGGGTTTGTCTGTAATTTGACCTGATAGTTTTTGTTAATTGAATCCAAGAACCTTTGGGTGTATCCTATGTTTCAGGTATAAGTGCTCCAGCTTATTGATGAGTAGTTAGTATCTCCCAAGATAAAGGAGTTCTTATTTATAGGGACTTCATTGAGTAAACATGCATACCGTATATGATTTTCAGTGGACACAGAGACTGTAATGTAACAGGCTATGACCCCATAGTCAGTCTTATTTAGTGTTGGTCTCTGGGAATTTGTCTAGAGATTATGTGGTCCCTGGGAAATATGGAGACAACATCTCAGCCACCATTAGGGCAGAAGACAAAGTAAGTGCAAACCCAGGTATGGGAGGAGTGATTTCTGACCATTTAAAGTAAGGTTCAGTAATTGCACAGACAGGAATGTGCTCTACATCCAGAAGGGCCTCAAGGTTGGACATGTTCTTGATAAGACTTTTGATACTGATTAGAGCTACACTGATCTGTTCTTGTTTTGCATTGGCATCTCAGTTAAATTGTGATATACGTCAGCCTGATGGATTAAAAAAAAGGCAGAATGGTGCCAGCAAAGACTTTAGCCTGTATGTGAAAGCCCTGGATTGAGAGGTGTAACCCAAACTTAGTAAAGCATCTCATCTCATGCTGACGCATACTGGATCCCCCTTAAATGCCAGCAACTATTTAACCAACTATTGAAATCAATCATCGCATGCTTGTACCTTAGCATTATTGTTGAAGAAGAATTCTGCTCAGAACCAGGGTTTTAACTGCATTTGTGCCATGCATGGAGAAATCTGACATGTCTCTGTCTATGCTTCTCCCACGGGGTTTTGTGCTCAAACTCCTTCACCCTCACATGGACTGCATGGTTATAGGTATATAGGAGCATACTATGCAAGCCATCATGGCAATCATAAGATGCTTAGCTATATAAACCTTCAAGCAGACAAACTTTAAAAGTTTTTGCCACCCTTTTCAAGCACTTAATACTGCTCACTACTCAAAATAAGTAGAGTCATACATGATAACCCTGGCAGAAATGTACACTTACCCATCCAGTTATAAAGACTAGGCTTAAAGGTAGACAAAGCAGCACTTTGTTTGACCTGTAGTGGTAACAGATTCCATAGACTAGAAATAATTTGAGCTATGAACCTACCTCTCCAGCAACTCTTGTTTATTTGTTGATGTAGATTTAAGTCCTTAGTGCAGGTGAATAGCCATTGGTTTTGTGAAGAAACAGGAGGGTAAATAGGACTGGGACATTCTTGAATCAAAAAGTGAGGCATGTGTCACCTTGCAGCAGTCTGTAGACTATTGGGTATAAGGAGGGACATGATAATCTACCAGGGTAGATGAAGGATTTAAGACCTTTAATTTTATTGGTCAGAAATTGTTGGGGCTTTTCAAGTTGGGTGATGTGCTTGAATTTGGACATAGCAAAGAATGTATTGTATTTAATGATGTCTCTGGTAAAGGACAAGTACATCTTTGAATAAAGATATTACCTTGAAAACTAACTGGGCCAGATAGAAGGATTCCTTGACTGTGGTAGAACGTGATGATTGAATGAGAGAAAGTTATCCACATAAGTACCTAGCTATCTTATGAGTGTATCTGTCTGAAGAGAAGTATCTCTTATAACATCTCTAGGTCTATACCTCTACAATAAACAGGACTTGTTGGAGGGACAGATTCATGTCCCAGAGACTCCCCCCTGCTCTGGAATAAGGTCCTCATATATGTGAGGCAGAGCTCCTCATTAGCGCCCTTCAAGAAGAATCTTGATGAGTGGATGGGGAACAGGAAATTCACCCCAGGTATCACTTCTGTGGCCCTGCTCGACAGAGGCACAGGTAACTAAATCACATGGGAGGCGCAAGCTGAAGCAAGTTGTCTAGGCTTAATTATGCCTTAGGGCCAATAGCCTAGTACCTATCTACGTACCTATGGACATATGAGGTGGGAACAACCTTTATTCCAAATACTACACTTTTCCATTTACTTTATTACAATTTTTGATACGCCATGTATGCATGTTCCAGCCTTTGCAGGAGCTGTTTTGTATCATTGGATGAGCGGATAACAGTGCCCAGTTTGCAGTCATCAGCAAACTTGGTCAACCACACTTCTGGGATGTTGGCTTGGATATCTGCAAAATAAATGCCAAACAGGAACAGACCCAGAACTGATCCATGTGGCCCCACAGTAGTTCCAAATTTGCATTCAGACGGGGAACCAGCAACTTTCACAACCTGTGATCTATTGGATAGATAATTTGAAATCTAGCAGACAGTGTAGAGGTTTACATTAAGCTTGTGCCATTTTTGAATAATACCTGCATGGGACTAGTGTCAAAAGCCTTAGCCATGTTGTGATACACAGTGTGCACACAATGACTACTGTGCCATGTCTGTGTAATCTTTTCAAAGAAGCTTAGCAGGTTCAAAAGACAAACTTTGCCCTTCACTAAACAAAACTTGCTGGGCTTTCATAGAAAAGTCATAATAGCTTTCCTCCAGACATCAGGAATATACTCTGTAGATAATCTGGATTTGAACAGTTTAACTAAACTGGAATGCTATCTGTTTCTATGGCAGCATTATTTTTAGCCTTTGACATGGATTCTAAGACTTTTCCAAGGTTATGACAAAGGAAGCTAAATTTTCATGGATAGTCGGGGCAAATAGTTGGGTGGTAGGGGTAAAGTTAGCACTACACCTGTCTACTAATATACTAGCTATGTCTTTGGGGTCAGAATGAGTAATATTATGGATGACCTCAGTACAGTGTTCGGCATTATTCCTGATTTTTCTGACATAACTAAATAAAGATTTTTAGTTTTCAGTAGAATCTGTAGAAACCTTAAGTTAATACTTTGCTTTACAGTTTCTAACAGTGTTTTTAAGCTCCTTGCTGACATATTTCAGTGCAGCATTCCGGCAGGAAGATTTGAATTTCTTGCAACTTTTTATTATTTGTTAGGTGGAAAGGCCTTAAACGCACCTGAGACATCAGACCTTAGCACTGGAAAGACAATTCACTTTCACCCTGTCATTGTCCAGCCCAGTGAGAAGAGAATCACTGTATCGGAATATGGAGTCTCCAGTCACCAAATATTTTTATTTGTAGAATGATGCAGTATGGTGCAAATGGAGTGATTAGAATCCAGGTGACTTTTTGTTTTAAGTGTGCAAGTAAATTGTGTTGTGATAGATCTAGTATTCATGAGTCTAGGCGACTTTGGCAATGATTCTTTTAGAGCGTCAGCATAACATATTTTAGATGGATTGGTGCAGAGTATTCTGGGAGTATGCATGCTCCTCACATTCTGTGTTTTTTTTGTGAGAGTGAGGCCCCCATTGTAGTTACATGCTTGCATTTCTCACAAACAGAATGTGTTGTATTAGATGTAGGTATCAAGCAGCTGCTACAACACCTGGGGATACCAAGTGATATGAGGTTGGCAAAAGAAGGAAGACACACAGGCTGACTTTCAGTTTTATTTCAAGGATTGGGAGAATTAAATTAGTATTTCACTAACTTGATTAATAGGTAAGGTGCACTTGCGTTTGATTGCAAAATGTACAGTAGGAACTAGCGAAGTAGATGGTATAGAGAAAGTCAAGGACCACCTTATTTATAATACAGAAATGAAGCAACAAAAGGCTCAGAAGAGTAGGTTAAAAACAACAAGTCACTTGAGCTTGGCCTCAATAGCAAGCAACACCCAAACTAACCCAGAAACCTTCTTTTGACACCAGAAGGAACAAGTAAGCTAATTAAAACAAAAACTGATTAATTTAGAAATGAACATAGTGCAAGCTGTAACAGTACTCTCAATATTAAGGAATTTTAACAAAAGTCACTCAGTCAGTTGTTCCTGACTTTGAATTGAGTAGTCAGATCTGGGTTTATCTTGTCACAAAAATGGAGCACTTTGCAAAATGTAATTTATTGTAGAAAATGAGAGACTCTGTGCTAAATCACGAGTATGACCCGTCACTTAATGCACTGTTTAATAGTACTATTTGTACAAGAGTAATTGATACAGACAGTATAGAGAAAGTTAAGGATCATCTTATTTATAACCCAGAAATTAAGCAACAAGAAGTTCCATAGAGCATACCAACCAATAGGAGATTTGAATTTCTCTGACCTCAGCATCAAATTATTTCTTAATGGACTTCTCTGTAGTGCAGAATGAACTCTTGATCACTACTGACTAGAAACCAAAACCAGACATAAATTTACTAATGAATTCTTTTTTACCATAAGATCATTGAGCTAGGATTTCTTTACCCATTATGAACATCCTGAAGATATTTTAGTTTAAGGAAAATGATGTCTGCTGTTTAAAACTGAAGCCATACATGAATGTTTAAGTAATAGTAGACTATTTCTTACATACATTCTTCTCTTTTTCTTAAATATTTTCTTTCTGACATTTGAGTAATCATTTACTCTGAATCATTTTTTCTTATTCCTTCTCTTTTATCCTCTTCCTGTCCATTTTCTATACGTTCTCCTGTCTTCCCTTGTATTTCCAGCCCTCACACAAGTTACGCATTATTTCCTTGTATTTGTTGTACTTTGTGTTCCTGTTGTTCCAGTATTGTTTTCTGGATTAACTCGAATAACACGGTACAGCATACATTCTAGACTTAGCAACATATATGAATTAATTAAACTATATTTTAGAAATAATATCATCAATAATGTAATACTTATATATGATGACTGTTTACAAGGACTATACAATTTCAGACCATTGAGGGCTATACTGCTGTAATGTTTTTAATAAAATGATGTGGATTCCATATGAAAACAGTTACCTGGATCTGCCCAATTAACCAGTTAATAAGTGAGCAATAAATAAAATAAGGTAAATAAAAAAGTACTCCAAGTGTACTATCAACTGGTCAACTTCATGTTTCCATACAAAGTGAAAAAGCCCTTTCTCCACATAAAGTTGGCTAGACTAGGTATTTAATGGCTTACTTTAGCTGGTACATTATAGTTCAGAACTAAAAAAAAAAAAACAAAACAAAACAATTGAATAAATATACAATCCCACAGGATTCTGAGCATTCCCCATCATGGCTATCTTTGTACAATTCAACTATACATTTCTCAGTTTTTGAAGAATGCACACTAGTTTTAGCCACTGTTTTCAGCTATTGTTTTTGATCTGTTAGAGCTATGTTTATTCACAATCATAAAAGAGAGAAACTCTTTCTTGGCAACTCATTTCTATTTGCAATGGAAGCCTCTGTGTGATCTGCACATACCCAAGTCTTAACAACCAATCCCCTATAGCAAGCTTTAATACACATCATGGGATGAGCAATCAGAACAGTCAAATGACTGAGTGGGAAGGAAAATGCAAGTAAGGCCATAGACAAAATATTTTAAGGGGTCTCTGGGAGGATTTCTATAATGATATTGTTCCCACACCAGGCAGATTGATTGCTGACACTGTGCTGCCCTTAGGATAAGATGTTAAAATGAGGCCCCATCTGCTCAAGTTGGTGGTAGTTCTAGTGGATGTAAAAGACCTCATGACATCTATTGAAAAGAGTATAGGAAGTTCCCCAGTGTTCTACTCAAGTGGGTGATAGTTCAAGTGGATGTAAAAGGCCTCATGACATATATCGAAAAGAATACAGGAAGTTCCCCAATGCCCTGACCAAATTTCTCTTAGAAGTATAAATACAACCTCAAGTCTCCCTAGAAAACAGGCTACTAGCCTAGTGGGATTAACACAGTAAACAAAGGACAAAAAATACTTTGGTGAAGAAATGTGGAGTAAAATATATGAAGCAAAAAAGAAATGGATCAGATTTTCATCAAGGCATGTTCTTTCACTTAAGCTACCACCCGTAGAAATTGTTACCACCTTCAAGAACCTTGTGATCCAGTAGTAAAAGCATAATTAAAGTTTTTCTCTGAAATGTATTTAACTGCTTTACTTATGGTTTTACTTTGTTTCTGTGAATAAGTTGTATTTAATCTCAGTAATAAAACCGAATTAGAAGTGGTTATGGCTTACACCTCTTAGCAGTGTATCTCATAATCTAACCTATTTTCAAATTAAATTGCATAAAAATTATAACCAAAAGTTAATCACAATACAGAAAATCATAAAGAAAAAAAAACAATGTCCTGTAGGCAAAGGTGCATTGCTTCAGTCTTAGCCTTCTATTCTAAAACTCCAGCAAACCAGAATAGCAAATACCTTATTCAGCACAACAGTTGCACAGCCTTCAATATAGAGTTGTTGTTTGTCTTTTCAGCTTTTCCTGGTTAGGAGTCGCCACAGGAGAACTCTGGTCCCCTAATGATTGGCAGTTGATTTTTATGGTGCTGCATTGCCAGCCCGATGCCCAACCGTCAGCAAGGGCACGCCCATTCACACATGTCTTTTGGAGACCGCTAGACCGCAGCGAGCACATGCAGACTCCACACAGAAGGCACTCCAGCTGAGAATCAAACAGGCAAACCTCTTGCTGTGAGGCAACAATGCTACCACTGTACCACAATGTGACAGTGACGCAGTCTTTAATATAGAGTAACTACAAGTATTGCTGAGAGGAAAATCTAATACATATGCATTAATCATAAAATTACTTGCCCTCAGTTCTTTTTAATCAATTTCCATTTCCACTAAATACTTCTACTCTTTAGTCACCAGTTGAGCCATTTCAGGGCTTGTTTCCTCAGGCATAATATTTTGCCTGGCATTTTTCATTTCTTGAGCACATATTCTCCCAAAATCATTAATATAGTTAAATTTCTTTCCTATTCTTTCACCTTCTGCATCCCAACCAAACTAAACAGATTTTTTAACTCATCTCTGATTACTTCCATTCATTGCCTCCCACTATTCTATAGTTTTCCATCGATATGTTATTCACACCTTTTCAATTGCTTAACATATCGGTCATTCCTTTCTCTGGTTCTCTACATCAGTGATATCTACTGTGCTCACCTTTTCTTTCCATAGCCACTTTGATATATAAAATCATCTATGAAAGTGTCCTCAGCAGATTTCATCACTTACATAACTTAGAGAGCTTCCAGTATCTCTTCTACACTATAATTTATTCTGCCTCTTGCCAGTTTCATCATTTTTTCCATTTGCTGTTTCTGTTACATTCCTCTCTTTGCCACATATTTATTTATTTTATATAAGTTCATAGGTTTATAGGAGGATACTAGGCTATTGGCCTGGAGGCCCTTATAAGCCTAGCCAAGAATTTTGCCCATGTTCCCACAATGTCAGCACCTGTTTCCCCTGTCCAGTTTCCCATCTAGTAGTCCAGGTTCCTCATAAAGAGGGCTAGAGAGGTACTTTGCTTGACATAGAGAGGGAGTCTATCCCACAGACAGGGGAGTCTTTGTGACACAAATCTATCCCGGCAACAAGTTCTATTAATGTCACATACCAGGTTAAGGCATTGCATGCAGGCTGCACGAGTGATGTTTGTTTTACAGATATGCAGCAACTACATCAAGGCTGGGTCTGAAATGACCTTTTATGCCAGACACAGGTCACTTTTGAGCAGTATGTATGAATCTGAGTAGAAGGACAGGGCTTTTAGCCTATCTGTATAGGATAGGTGTTTGAGACCATAAATTTTCCTGGTCAAGAACCTCTGTGGTCTCTCCAACTGCTGCATGTGCTTCCCAAGGTACATGCCGAAGGGGGCAGTGTACTTGATAATGGGTCTGATAAGGGCGGAGTACAGGGATGTTATGACCTCCTTGTTCCTGGATGAAATACCCTTATTTATGAGGTGGGCCATGTAGAAAGCCTTCCTTACAATGGAGGCAATATGGTGGTCAAAAGTCAGGTTGCTATTAACCTGGGTGCCCAGGTCCCTCACAACTGATTGCATGCTTAGGACATTGTTATTAATGTGACAATTAGTGGGGATGACATTTTCCCCAAAGAGGATAATGATGTATTTCTTGGCATTCAGTTTAGGGCCATGCAACCTCTGCTATCTCTGAAAAAACAAAAACAAAAAAAATCTTGCTTTTTTCCCACTTTTCTGAAGATTTAAAAAAGTTCAAGTTACAGGCTTGCTGTTCTTGAACTGTTTTGTAAGTTTCTGTGAGGCCATTTTGCTTGGGCTAGAAGAAAGTCTCTCTGTTGATCAGTGGCAGTGTAAAACATTGAGCTGCTTCCCTGCCCCCCCCGTGGGAGTGGTTACTGACTTGAAACTGTAGCTTTATTGGCCAAAAGGGCTCATTTCCAAAACTCCTTCATCTTCCTCTCTTAAAACCTAGTTGCCTCGTGGTTTTGGCATCTTTTCAGGCTTGTTGGCTGTTGGTGAAGCACCCACCAAGAGGAGAAAACGCTGAGAGAAGAAAGGAGACACTTTTAAGATTTTAAGTATTTTTCCTCTGTTTATTTGATAAGTTTTTCTGCATAGCTGTCTAGTTTGAGCATTTTATGGCTTGTTAAACTTGATTTCTGCATTAGTAGCTGCATTTAGAGCACAACCAAAAGCTGTTTACTGATTTTCCTGTTTGCACTTAATTTTAAAATCGTTTTTTTCTCAAAACTTGCATATTTTCTGTCTTTGACCTAGCACTCTTGTGTGGGGTCATTTACTGCACTGTTATAACTTGATATTACTTGTGAACCTCTGCTATCTCTGAAAAAACAAAAACAAAAAAATCTTGCTTTTTTCCCACTTTTCTGAAGATTTAAAAAAGTTCAAGTTACAGGCTTGCTGTTCTTGAACTGTTTTGTAAGTTTCTGTGAGGCCATTTTTGCTTGGGCTAAAGGAAAGTCTCTCTGTTGATCAGTGGCAGTGATAAACATTGAGCTACTTCCCTGCCCCCCGTGGGAGTGGTTACTGACTTGAAACTGTAGTTTTATTGACCAAAAGGGGTCATTTCCAAAACTCCTTCATCTTCCTCTCTTAAAACCTATTTGCCTCATGGTTTTGGCATCTTTTCAGGCTTGTTGGCTGTTGGTGAAGCACCCACCAAGAGGAGAAAATGCTGAGAGAAGAAAGGAGCCACTTTTGAGATTTTAAGTATTTTTCCTCTGTTTATTTGATAAGTTTTTCTGCATAGCTGCCTAGTTTGAGCATTTTCTGGCTTGTTAAACTTGATTTCTGCATTAGTAGCTGTATTTAGAGCACAACCAAAAGCCGTTTACTGATTTTCCTGTTTGCACTTAATTTTAAAATCATTTTTTTCTCAAAACTTGCATATTTTCTGTCTTTGACCTAGCACTCTTGTGTGGGGTCATTTACTGCACTGTTATAACTTGATATTACTTGTGAACCTCTGCTATCTCTGAAAAAACAAAAAACAAATCTTGCTTTTTTCCCACTTTTCTGAAGATTTAAAAAAGTTCAAGTTACAGGCTTGCTGTTCTTGAACTGTTTTGTAAGTTTCTGTGAGGCCATTTTTGCTTGGGCTAGAGGAAAGTCTCTCTGTTGATCAGTGGCAGTGTAAAACATTGAGCTGCTTCCCTGCCCCCCCCCCGTGGGAGTGGTTACTGACTTGAAACTGTAGCTTTATTGGCCAAAAGGGGTCAATTCCTGGATCTTTCCAGCCCCTGCTATCAAGCACGCTTTAGAGTGCTTTAGCACGATTTAGCGTGGAGTTGCCACTAGAGCAGCATCGGGCAGCACCGGTTTAACAAGGTTAAACTTTTTCTGGCTCCATAAAGTCTGTTCTTCATTTTTTCCCTTAGAACTGCTCTACTAGTAATCTAAACACTATATCCCTTAACTAAAAAGTGCAGCACTTGTTCCTAAAAGCTTTTACTTGGCTTAAAAGCATCTTCTTTTCAGGTTTAGCACTTCTGTATTATACAAAGTCCCTCACTAGCAAACCAACCCCCAGGAGTACCCACTTCCTTACTAAGTCCTCTCTTATTCAGTTACACCCCTAACTTCTAAATTTCTCTAGCATGTCGAAGGGCCAGATGCTGGCATCCTCTCCTGTCCAGTTGGTGAATTTGGGAATATTGAGGCAATGTTACAATTGCCTCATGTACACTGACAACCCTCTCCTCCTCCCACATAACACAAATACTTGCGAGAGATGCAGCTATTTAGCCAAACTGGAGGCTGAGCTCTCTCAACTGAGGACTGGCAAGACCAGACAGGAGGAGAAGGCAGCCACACACACCACAAAACCAGTCTCACATAAAGCTATCACAACAATGAATCAAACACATAAACACACAAAGTCATACTCGGAGGCTCTGAGCAAAAATTTACCTAAACAGCAGAGGCCTCCAAAGCAGACATCTAAGCAACTGCCACCTCATGACACACCACAGGCAACACATAAACCACAAAATCAGTGTGCAAAGCAGTCACAGCCCTTAAGGCCAAATACAACACCAAACATACTTGTCATAGGTGACTCCATAGTCAGACACATTGACATCCCACTCACCAGGCTGAACAAGGAGAGGGTCACAGTAAGCTGCCTATCAGGCGCTAGAATCCACCACATAACACAAGCACTTGGGTCACTCCACAGCAAGTACAAATATGACACAGTCATTGTCCATGCTGGTGTGAACGACCTGAGATGTACCTCCCTGGACTACATGAAAAGAGACATAGAGGAGCTCTCTGATTATGTAGCCCAGGCAGGTATGACCCTGACCCTGAGCAGTATCCTTCCTTCACCAAGAATGATGCCACAACATAGAGACAAGATGATCAGCTTTAACAATTGGCTTAATTTCTGGTGTCATTCAAAGGGGATCCAGTGTCTGTCTGCCTGGGAAGACATGCTTGACAAGCCACGCTGCTTCGCAAGGGACGGCTTGCACCTGTCACCCCTGGGATTCCGGATATTGGCTAAGGCTCTTGCCACCCCATAGTGCCTTTTTAGGCAAGGCTCAAATTCTAAACCTACCACCCTAGAAAACAAAAATGGGAAGAAACTAAGGGTAATGCTGCTCAATGCCAGAAGTCTAAATCTCAAAATGCACGCACTCGAGGCCCTTCTCAGTATGGAGAACATCGATGTCTGTGCTGTGACTGAAACCTGGTTCAAGGCTGCTGAGAGCATCCCGGCACTATCAGGTTTTACCTCATATCATGCGTTCCGGCCCCAAAACCCGGACCACACCACAAAAGGAGGGGGTGTATCCATATTCATCAAGGATACCCACACCTCCAGGTTGGTGGCAACGCACGAAGCATCGGAAACCATCCAGGTGCAATTAACCATAGGCAAAACTGCTCTACAATTTGTAGCATGCTACAGGCCACCCTCTCAAACTCAGGAACCCCACACAGCCTTCCTGAAGACACTGGAGGGTATAAATGTATCTCCAAACACCATTATATTGGGTGACTTCAACTACCCAAATATAGACTGGGAACATTACTCAAGCCCCAATTTTCTAGTCCAAAGATTCCTGGAGTTCATAAATGCAAATGCCATGGAACAACTAGTCACCGTTCCCACAAGAGGAGAAAATATACTAGATCTCATCATCACAAACATGGGGACAAAATGCTCCACACCGGAAGTATATCCCTCATTGGTGAGATCAGATCACAAACTTATCTCACTGGAAATCCACATCCCGCCCCCAAAGACCACAGTGAAGAACTTCTCTAAAGCAAACTTCACACTACTCAAGACTGGTGTGGTATCCTTCAAGGCCCCCGAGCCAGTGGAAACCACAATCCAAGCTGTGGAAGCCCTTACAAATGCCTTCTACGAACACCTCCAGGACTGCATGGATCAGGCAATCCCTAATAAAACCAAGACTCTTTCCACCAGGGGCAAGCGTCCAGTCTGGTGGACCCCGGCCATAAACAAACTTTACAATAAGAAGAGAAAGCTGTTACATGATAGAGCAAAATCCATAAAAGAGAAGACACCCTTGATCATTATTAGTAAAAAAATACGAGCACTCATAAAATCATCCAAGGCCAACTTTGAGAGAAAAATTGCAATAGATTCAAAAGACAATCATAAGGCCTTCTTCAGCTATGTTAGAAACCTGGGTGGGAACTCCCAGATATGCACAGAATTAGTCCAAAATGATACAAAAATCACTGAACCCACAGACATTGCCAACATACTGGCAGACAGGTTCAGTGCAAACTTCACCCCCCCCCCCAAAAGGAGAGATAACTATCCCAGCGGAGTGTAGCCTCCCAGACATCTCAAATGCGCAGGTGAAAGCTGCTCTCTCTAAAGCTAAAAACACAGCATTAATGGGACTGGATGGTGTCCCCGGCTGTGTGCTACACAAACTCAATGAGGAACTAAACCCGCATATAAGGCAGCTGTTTAATCTTAGCCTTACCACAGGATACGTGCCCAAGGAGTGGCGTACGGCAACTGTGGTCCCACTCCACAAAGGCGGTGCCTCTATGGACCCTGGTAATTACCGCCCCATAAGCTTAACAAGCCTGGTCTGCAAAGCTATGGAGAGGATCATAATGGAACTCATAAACAAAGACATAGGGGACTTGCAGACATTGGACCCGACCCAGTTTGGCTTTGACAAGGGCAGATCATGCCTTTTGAACTTGGTTGACTTCTTCGAAACAGTCACCAAGGCCATTGATGAGGGAAAGGCAGTCCATACAGCCTACCTTGACCTTGCAAAAGCTTTCGACACAATACCCCACTCGGGTATTATAGAGAAACTTACCAGCTTAAATGTAAACCCATATTGTCACAAGATGGGTTGCAAACTGGCTAAAGGACAGAACCCACAGGGTTAGAGTTGCTGGCACCATGTCAGACTCCAAGTCGGTCACAAGTGGTGTCCCACAGGGCTCAGTCCTTGGCCCCCTGTTTTTCGGCATCTACTTCTCAGAAGTACAGGCAAACATAGGAGGACTATGGCTGACAACGTTTGCAGATGACTGCAAACTGGGTGCCATAGTGGAAAGTACATCGGACACAGATATCCTTCAGAGGGGTCTCATGGAAACTGAAAACTGGTGCTAGAGCCATGGCCTGAAGTTAAATGCCAAAAAATGTATAGTCATACCCTTCGGGAAAAACAAGGTAACCCCAAGCTACCATATAGGTGGCAATCCATTAATCACAGAAGAGGTTATCAGGGACCTGGGGACCCAGGTTGACAGTGGCCTTTCTTTTGACACTCACATTGCTAAAGTGGTTAGAAAGACCTTCTACATTGCCCACCTGATCATGAAGGGATTCACATCCAGATCAAGTGAGGTCATTGTTCCCCTGTACTCTTCACTTATCAGACCAATGATCGAGTACAATGCCCCATTCAGGATGTATCTCACCCGACACTTGCAGCAATTGGAGAGACCCCAAAAGTTCCTCACCAAAAGGATAAAGGGACTCCAAAATCTGTCATATGCTGCCAGACTGAAGAAACTCCAGCTCTATTCAGTCGCATACCGCCTGCTCAGAGGTGACCTGTGCCTGACATACAAGGCCATGTCCAACCCTGAATTAATGGACATGCTCCACCTCAAAAAATCCAAATCTACCAGATCCACTAGAGCAAGTGACTTAATCCTTAGCACGGATATAAATAGGACATGCTGGAGGGATAGATTTGTCACCCAGAGACTCCCTATGCTGTGGAATAAAATCCCGGTCCATGTGAGGCAGAGCACCTCGCTGGCTCTGTTCAAGAGAAATCTTGACCGGTGGATGGGACATTGTAGGTTTACCCCGGGAATCATCTCTGTGACACTGCTGGACAGAGGCACAACAAACTAATGGGCACAGTATTTTTTAACATAAGGGGTGGCGTAAGCCACAAAACTTTGGGCTAGGCTTATAAATGCCTTAGGGCAGATAGCCTAGTATAAACCTATGAACCTATGAACCTATATATTTGTATATTATCCATGTTCATCCCTTCTTATATCTACCTCCAGATAAAAGTAGATCAGCCTTTTTCTCCCTTTTTCTCCCTAGCCACTGTATGTTTTTTTCCTCGCATCCATCAATGACCTCATTGTCAGTCATTTCAATAATTTTGTAGTTTTTAATTCCATCTTCTCCAGCTTCTTATTAAACGATTGATACAAAAGCATTCACTTCCTCAGCCTGCATCTCACAAAGCCCAACCTACTATACTGACTCCTTTTAGCTCCATTTATTTTGGTGTAGACCCAGTCCATGCTCTGACACGTTCCCTGGAATTCATGAAGCTTGCACCAGGTGCAGGCATAATGTAGGTGGAATAACACCAAATATGGCCGCCGAGCGATTCAGGTACAATCCAATTCCACGTGCACTACCAGTATACACCAGATCTGCACAGCTCCCGGCGTAGGTATGCAAATCATCCCATGTGCAGTACTGCAGCATGCAAATGAAGGTACATAGCAATTTATGAAGTGGCGTAGGCATAGCATAAGCCTACAGAAATGTAAACCAAAATAAAAACGGTTTACATGTTGACAAACAGAACATCGGAGCCTTGGAAGCGGACCAGACTCATGTATTGCAAAGTTAACATATGCCAATGGCTAAATATACAGCCAATGGCATAAGAAAAGATGCACAACACATAAAAAATAACATTTAATGTCATGGCCACAAAAAATAACATTTAATGTCGTGGCCACAGTAACGCAAAGTACATCTGTAGGGCATGCGTGTGCAAATGGGAACACAAGGAAAATATATACAAATGTCATAAAATAGCAATGTAACCCAAATCATGATTTCACCATAATAGTCAATGGTATGCATGCCACACCACAACCAAGCTGTAAGGGTTGCTAAGGGCCTGTGACAGTGTTTGGCATGGTAACTATGAATTAGTAGTCAATGCCATGCAAATGAGGCAAGTAATAGTGAATCGCAAACGTCCCGCCGGCCTAAGGATGTACAATATGGCGCAGCACTACAACACCAAGGAGTGGTCTGGAGGAATACATGACATCAGCAGTGGGATGTGCCACTGCAGCTGTAAGCACACTGGAGCAATGCAAATCTGGGCTGCCCATTGCTAAGCAAAGCTGCAGGACAGGGGCATGGATGTAGGTATAGCTTTGCTCATCTGAGAGCACACATGGTGCCTGAAAGCGCATGTGTACGTGGATGAAAACATGCCCGAAACCCGGTAAACAGACTCACGTGCAGCGCACCACAGCCCAAAAAGGAAGTTAAGGGGAAGACAATAAGGAAATGCCACATTAGGGTAATTGGAGTACAACTGAGCAATTAACACCTATTAACTCACAGTGGGCAATTGACGGCAGCTAACTAGGCTGCTAGCAGCAACCTGCAGAACAGGATAGGGGAGGTGTTGGATTGCAAAGAAAAGAGAGCTGTAACCACAGAGCAAAGCAAACCTGCAGTAAATCAGCAATAGAACACATTTCACAAGACAATCCTGGTTCGGGAAAGTACAAAACAAGAACGCAGGCTGCTGGATGCATGCCAGACAATGGGAGGGGAATCATTAAGAAACATTGAGGCAAGGGCAAGAGGTAATCCATGGCAGCTAAATGTAATTCAACACCAAAGGCAGCACAATAGCAGTATCTGTGGTAAAACACAAGATACCCTGCAGCTCCGAATGTACATACACACCCTATGACATCATCAGTGTTCAAAGCACAATAGTATAAAGTGTGAAGGCACCTCACACACACTTGTGTATTTTCAAACATTGCACCATCAGTGTAAACAGAAGGGAAACTTTTACAATGTACTTGTTGGGAGCTGCCATAGCTGTGATTCATCAGCATGTGTTGGAGACTGAAGGTGTTGTGGAGGATGATGCTGACAACCACCTCAGGCCCCGGAGGAAGAGAAGAGTGTTCAGACCAAGGGTAACCTACCAGGGGCTACATGATCTGGAGATAGTCGAGCATTACAGGGTGGACAGGGACATCATACAGCAAATAGTTGAGCTGTGTAAGCCATGCCTGAGATCCAGAAACAACAGAGGGGAACCCATCCCAGTGGACACGAAGGTATGTGTAAGCTTGAGAATACTAGCCACAGGTACCTTTCAAAGGCCAGCTGGAGATATCATGGGGATCTCACAGGCATCAGCATCCAGGCTACTCCACCAGTTCCTGGATGCCATGTTACCACATGCCAGTGAGCATATATACTTCCCCCGAACTCAGGAGGAGTTGGCCAGCAATATGCGTCTCTTCCACCATGTGGCACACTACCCGGAGGTACTGGGTGCAATAGACTGCACGCACATACATATCAAGTCACCACCTGGAGACCATGGTACGCACTACATAAACCGCAAGGGATACTACTCCATCAACTGCCAGGTCGTGTGCAATGCCCAGGGCATTATCATGGATGTGTGTGCTGGCAGCCCTGGAAGCTACATTGACTCTCACATCTGGCATGCCTCACAGCTGTATCAGGTATTTGTCAGGGGGGACATCCCATATGGCCACCTTGTGGGGGATGCTGGCTATGCACTGGAGCCGTAGATGATGACTCCCATCAGAAATGCACACGCACCCATGCAAGAACGCCATAATGATGCATACGCACAAACCAGAATCATCATAGAGCATGTGTTTGGGATGCTGAAATCATGGTTCTGTTGCTTGGACACATCTGGTGGAGCCTTGCAGTACTCTCCAGGTACGTGTGTCCCCATATTCATAGTATGTGCCATGCTACATAATATGATCCTGTGGAAACAGCTGCAGTAGGGACATAATGGTGAAGGCCCTCACAGCCCACCGCAATTGCCAAGGCCATCACAGGCACAGAGGGATTCAGACCACGAACAACCTGTGCCAGCCCCAGTAGGCAGATGGAGGCATGCCCAATATGCCCACACCTTGGCAAAGAGGGAACGTATAGTACATACACTGACAGTGTAGGCCCCCACGGACTGACACACTTCTCCACCTGCACACACAGTAAAATGGATGGCACACACACACACGACCACCTGCAAATTGTAATGTATATGTGGCCTACTGTGTGAATCTTACATAGGCAGCCCTCAACTATTGCACACACAACAGCTATTGGAACAAGGAAAGTCAACACCTGAACAGTAAACGAAGCTAACAGCATACGTTGATACTGTATGTATAAGTTCCTAGGTACATCGGTAGGTACATGCCCAATTGTCAGAGGCTATTCAGCAGCCTAGGCAAAATGTGTCTGCTATCGCCAACCCATTGATTAACCAACTGTCCCTCTGTGGAGCAAAGCCAATTGCGGGATCCACGTGTGTAACCACTGTTCCCCACCTACTCTGCATGGATTCCCCGGTGTGTTAAAGAGGGCCTCCATATAATGTAATTAGGGATGTAGTGCCAAAGCATGGGGAGTACCCATGACAGGTATCTGCCACCCCAGCATCCTCCAGTTATGGTTGTGTCAAGGTGTAGCACATTACAGTGTGTGGCTCACTCTGACATAGATTCCCAATGCTGGAGCACATCCATTAAACATCACTTGGACATACCATGAATTGGTATCATCCATATGTAAACTAACTGAGATACAAATTTGACTGCAGTATGGAGGAACAGCTGTAGTACTGTCCACATACAAAACACCATTAACACCTGTACAAACACCAGATGACCAAGTGGTAAAGCCGCTGACTGTGTCGTGTATGTACCCGGTTCCACTTCCTGCAAGGTCCATTACGTAATCCCGATGGCACGAATAATAGATGTTGGATGCAGGTCATTAGAGCACATTTAAGCACATGTTAGCGGGTTTATGCAGTGGCAAGTGACGGTAAGTGTCGTTTAAACATGACTGCATGGATATGCGCAAAACAGGTCTAAGCTTTGCCGAATTCCGCACAGATCACAGTCAAAGATGTCCAGAACAGGTGAAACCAGCATTATTCACTCTTGTACTAACAGTGCCTGCTCTGAGAGGTAAAACAACCACTGGCAGGAGTAGAACATGCAACCATGTACACAATCACCTACCACAAAGCTACCTGAGATGTACCAATGGCAAGTGTGTATTGTGACAGGTTAAAACACAAAATGGCAAAGTTCAGCAAACAGAATACACCACCATGTACCCAACAAAAGGTGTGTACACTCTCTCTCCCTTTCCCTCTCCCTGTCTATATACATATATATATATATATATATATATATATATATATATATATATATAATAGGGATAGAAAGGGTGATAGAGAGATGTATGTCGATATATACGGAAATACATATATCTGCGAATATATAGACAGGTTAACGACTTGTACACAACCATGGAGGTACAAATAAATAGGATACTGCTAACTACTGAATGCTTTACATACTGACAGGCGTAATCACGAGGCTTAAAGACCGAAAGACCACAGTACCGGAACACTATAACCGTGAGTAATATTATGACAATGTTAAGGGATGGTTAGTTATTGCTGCCGGTGTTGCGGTCCAGGTAGGTACTGTGTTTAAGTGTGGTTCCGATTGCTGTAGTATGTGTAAGTGCGTGTTGAGAGTGTGGTGTGTGTTTCCGTGGGACTGTAATGTGTGTGTGTTTGCATCATGTGTCTGTTCATACTAACTCAGAGGTATATTATTACAGTAGTTGTGGTCATAGCCGGCATTAGTCATAAGGTTACCACCTGTCCCACCTTGAGAGGGACAGTCCCTCTTTGGCCAGTTGTGTCCTATCAACAAATATTAAAAAAGGCAAATGTACCGATATTGTAGGACATAATGATGCCCCATATATTAAGTAATAGTTGCATTAAATAGTTATTTCTGTCTCTCAAATACGTAAATTGTACAAAAAGCATAATAAGCAACTAAAGTGCTACAAGAATAAGGTTTTATTTAGGGCAAAAGTAAGTTCTATCCTTTGTACTGACAGTGGGTATGTGTCAACCTCTAAACCTTGATGTGTGCCCTGCAAATGTCCCACTATGGCCATTTGAAAAGGTGGCAACCCAAGTCAAAGAGTTTGAGTCACCAACACAACTGCAATGAGTGCAAACATCTGTGACAGAAATACACGAGACAGCTTTCATGTAGGAACATTTCAGTACATATCGATGTATTTCAGAGGGATTGAAGGATCAACATCACCTGCATGCTATACAGGAACCAATTAACAGTGGTTTAATAAATAAGCCTACAATAACCATGGTATTAGTCTACTAAATGACAGGTCTACAATTAGGGAAGGGGCCCCCACACACATATGGAATATGTATAAATACAGTCCCCACAAACCTTTATCTGCTATGTACACCCACCTACATCTCCCCCACACCTGAAACAATTGCAATACAGACTGTAATAACATCACAGACATCCACTCACTCAATGACATCTGCAGAAGTGTTAATATACCTTGTGAGAGACACACTTGTAATGGCGCCATGTGAAATCGTTGCTGTTGTACAATGGAACAGTCGCCGATGTTACAGGTTTTGTTTGCAATAGTCTTGTATCAGATGGTTGAGATAACAGCTACACTCACATGTAGAACTATTTACTCCAGCCCTCACACACAATCCACGGGGGACATGAATTCAAAGTATCTGTGTCTCTCCATATAGCTGTTGCAATTCATCACAATGAAATACATCCAGACCATCTCCCTCCAAAGGTAGGGAAAAAGGACAATGCCCAAGTGGCGTATTCAATTATACCCACTGTTGCCATGTAATTGGCCAATGGAGTAGCTACACAGCTGATGTGCATGTAATAATTTACTCCGGAACACCAATTGGTGGCAGGATACCACATGTTACAGGTATCCATGTATAAAACGATGGCTGTCAAACCATATGCTCATACCATTGAACCGTTTAAAGAGGAAAGGAGTAACACAGATATAATCGTATACTCGGACCACTAAGAAGGTATGTAGAACACTCAGTATGTTAGTGTATGTAGTGCCTGTTCTGTATTAATGAAAGTGTACGCAATGCATACAGTGGGAAAAGGTATTATGTACTGATGTCTTGTTGAGCATAGTAATGCTTGTAGAAATTGTGTGTACTGCTGTGGACCACAAGGTAAACACCTCATACACCACAAGGGATGCTACATAAGGGCTTTAAACATAGCAATTCCACTCCAGCCACTGTCGGTGGTAGGGTTTGTCCAACAAGTACATGCCATAACAGGGGATAGTTTATGTTGATATACTGTAACAGTAGGCATATGTATGGGCGTATAATGAAAATAACATGCCTAAGGTGGTCCTGCTGTGCAATTATGCTTTGCATTATGGGATATGGTTTCAAAAATGTGAAAAGTACAGTATTGTAAGTAGATATGTCAAATATTTTACATAGCATGGCTGTTATATTATGCAAACATAAGGTATGTGTACTGGAATGTACAATACACAATAACAGGATACATACGTCTTGTAGTCACCAGAAAGTGTAACAGCATGATAGCTAATTGAAATGGAAGAGCTACTCAATTATCCATGCACAACGGACATGTAATAGCTTCATAGGTTCATAGTTAGGTACTATGCTGTCTGGTCAAATCCATTTTATACCCTAATACATTGTGTTCACTGGCGGCACCTCCATAGGTTAGTGTCCTGTGTCTGTGAACAGCACAGCCATTTGTTTCCTGCACCTGTATACAGTACAGCCACTGCAGTGATCCCTGGCGTACATGTCTGTTCCCCATCCACCCATCGAGGTATCTCATGAAGAGTGCTAGTGAGGGTCCCTGCCTGATGTACATAGGAATCATGTTGCAAAGCGTGGTGAGTGTCCGTTTCAAGAATGTATCCCTCCAGCACGTGCTACTCATCGTTGCATTTGGGTACATATCCCAGAGCATGTTGCTGTCAGTGGCTTTTGCTTATGTTGCTTATGTGGAGCATATCCATCAGTATTGTTGTGGACATGGGCCTTGTATGTTCAGCAGAGGTTACCTCTGAGTATGCAGTATGCAAATGACTACAGTTGGGGTTTCAGTAGCTGTGCTGCATACGTCATCCTTTGGAGGTGAGTAATACTGTTGGTGCATTAATGTTGTGGTATTTAAAGCCATTGCTGTCCTGTAAGGTACACCCCAAATGGGGTGTTGTACCCTTGAATGTGTTTCATAAGTCAGGAGTATAGAGGTACAATGGCAGCCTTTGTTCCGGCTACAAACCCATTACAGATTAGGGTGGCCATGTAGAAGGATATCCATGCCCCCTTGGCAATAAGGTTATCAAAGGAGTGGGTGCTATCTACGTTTGTACTATGATCCCTTATAATGTCTTATGTATGTAGGGGACTACTACCTATGTGATAGTCACTGGGTGATTGTTGTAATCCAAAGGGGATGTCTATGCAACTTGTGGCATGCTGCTTGAGGCCATGTTACCGACACCAGGTATCAGTCATAGTGATACGCGTATGGTGGGTGTGTGTATGAGCTGGTGAATCAATCATGGCCCCTAGTTTGCAGTCATCTGGAAACCTATTCAGGGAAAGTCTTTCTGTGCTAGACTGTACCTCAGGGAAGCATATAATGAACATGAAGGTCCCTATGACCAAGGACTGGGGTATGCCAATTGTAACTGATGTACAGTAGGAACTGCGGTATGCTACCCTCACTGCGTGTGTCCTGTCTCTGAGCCACTTTGCATAACATCTCAAGATGTATGGGTCGCTGTGCAGGTAGATGTGTATATTGACAATACCAGAATGGTGAGTGGTGTTGAAAGCCAATGAGAGGACAAGGTAGGCTGTGTGGACCTCCTTACCATCATCTACTACCTTGGTAACTGTCTCAAAGGACTCCACCAGGTGTAGCAACCATGGTGTGGCTCTAACAAATCCACCCTGGGTGGTATCAAAGGTTTGGAGGCCAACAATGTCTCTGTGAATGACTTCCATGATGATGTTCTCCATAGCCTTGCAGAACAGTCTAGTCAGGTATATAGGGCAATAGTTCCTCTGGTCCATTGTGGCGCCACCTTTGTGGAGTGTGATAACTGTTGCTGTGTGCCATTCAGGGTCCACAATGCCTGATACAAGGCTATTAGTGAATCTGGTGCCCAAGTGGGGAGCCATGTCTTTCTGAGGTTTGTGTAAATCGTAGCCTGGGATGTTGGATGGTCACATGGAGTGTGTGTTCCAGGCTTTAGAGAGAGCAAGTCTGAACTGCGTAGTTTTGACCGCAGGGACTCTGCATTGATCCTGTATAGATATGAGCCCTTTAGGGTGTGAGTGGGGTGTAAAGTTAGCTGCCAGGTTGTTGCCAATATCAGTCGGTTCTGTAATGTTTCTGCCTATCCGTCGTATGTCAGAGCAGATGTGGGTATTACCATCGAGAGTAGTGACATACCTCCATAACGCTTAGTGGTAGTCCTTTGAATGTGTCGCAGTAATGTTTACGTAGGTAGCATTGGAGGATGTAAGAAGAGATCGCAGAATCCTACTGAGGCTGACCAGGGAGCTACCACACCCATGGGAGTGTACCCTACTTTTCAACAGTCTCCTTCTGTCGTGCATTATGTCCATGGCAGTGGACCCCCAGAGTAGCGTCCGTTATGCGGTGGGTACTGTCATGGCTCTGTTTGGGATAGCATGATCCATGCAGTTGTGTAAGTGCTACTGAAGTGCAGTTGGGAATGTTTCTGCATTTGTAACTATATTGTCCATCTGCACGGGTGTCATGGCATTTACTACTTCCGTCATACAAAGCGTGAAGTTGGCTTTGCAGAAATATTGTACTGTGTTTTCCATGAAGGGTGTGGTGCCAGGATGTGGATAACAAGGGTGATTAGCATACGTTCGGAACTGACCAACGAGGGGATAACCCCAGGTCTGTATCACCAGTCACACATGTTGGTAATGTCCAGGTCTAGGATATTGTTGGCCTTGGTGATGGTGTGTATAGGTTGATCCAGCTGAATGGAGTTTATTAATCCATAAAAGTGTTGGCCTAATGTGTTGGTACATGAGTAGGTATCACACTTAGGTGTGGGGTAGTGTCAGTGTCAGATCAGTAGTTCCTGTTTGAACCCTACTTTCCAGTACACCAAGAAAAGAGGACCGTTAACTGAGGGGTATGGTGTGGAATCCGTAGCAAGCTACAATTTGTATAGCAGTTCTGGCCACAGTTAGTTGCACTTGGATTGCCTCTGATGCATCGTGCTAAGCAACCAGCATGGAGGTGTGTACATCCCTGTGAAATATGGACACACCTCCACCGTGGGTGTTCCAGTCCTGGTTACATGACTGAAAGGTGCGGTCTGCATAATAGCCTGTCAGTGCAGGTGTGCTCTCTGAAGCCTAGAAGCAGATCATAGTCACTGCAGAGACATCGAAGTGGTCCATTATAAGGAGTGCCTCGGATGAGTGCGTTTGAGATGAAGATGTCAAGCATTGAGTAACAATACTTTTTCTTGCCTGTACCTGATCTGGTGGTGAATATGTTAATTGAAATGTGTCTAAAACAGGCAGTATAGGAGCAGCAAGAGCCTTAGATGTTACCCATAATCCCAGGGCTGACAGGTGCAGGCCATCTGTGCCAAAGCATTGTGGTTTGTCGACCATGTCATTCAAAGGAGACAGATACTGGATACCCTTGGAATGACAAAAGAAGCATAGACAACTGTTGAAGTGAATAAATCTGTTGTTGTATTGTGTTATCAGTCTGGACTAATGCAGGCTGCTTCTCAGGGCTTGGGCAATACCTGCCTGGGCTACAAGATTGGCGAGCTATTGCATGACCCTGTACATGTAGTCCAGGAAGTTACATCGCAGGGCATTCACACTAACATGCAGAATGACAGTCATATTGTACCTGTAGAGGAGTGACCTGAGTGCATAGGTTATGTTGTGGATCCTGTTACCCGACAGCCAGATGACAGTGACTATCGCCTTGTGTGGCCTGCTGAGTGGGACATCAGTGTGAACGCCTACAGAGTCACCTATGACTAGTGTGTTGGGTATGTTATAACACCCTATTGGCTGTAGTTGATGGGCACACATGAGTCTGTGGGATATAAGTAATTGGTGTGTTTGGTGTTGGGGGCTGCCTCTATTGCCTACATAGAGTAGTATGGAGAGGCTCCGCAAATGTACTCTTACTATGTGTGGCCTGTGCTGGTGGAGATCTACTGAGACTATGTGATGAGTGGGGTGTGCTGCAAATGTTTAACATCCCCACATGATTGTCAGGGTAAGTCTGGGTTGGAGAGAGCATTACCTCCAGCATGGCTACATATGTGCATCTCCCACAGGCTGTAGTGTCGTATGTTAGGAGGTGAGCATTGACTGTGTACATGAGACAATTGCTATATTGCCTCATGTTGCCCACATTCATCATATAGACAGACAATAACACTGGTAATTGACACTTGGACATGCCTGTCTAGTCAACCATTTCTCACAAGATATGTGAGGTAAGTGTGTACAACAGCTGTTGTACTGTAAACATGCTGGAAATGTAAGGACAAACAGTGTTTACCTGTAGGAAATGAGTAGGATTGAGTGATATAGTAATTAGTAGCTCATGAAGTGTGTACATGTTCTGAACAAGTGCTGAGCATGAATAAGCAATACAGATAGGGTGTTGGATAATATAAACTCACTGCCCCCCCAATAGGCACACAATCGCATATCCATGAACACTACAGAGCCCCTGTAACCATAACTATGATGGTACAAGGTACTGCTGCATGTGACCTGTTCAAATCCCTGGTCGTATAATACACATATGGCAAAACAATTTGCTCTACACATACACTGCCATGTAAAACATAGGTTCATGGCAGTCTGTGAAAATATGGAATGGGTCACACTAACAGTTATCACAACCAACAAAGTGGAGACGCCACTCATAATGGGAGGCACAGCACTATTACCCTGCTGAGTATGGTCTGAAAGCCTATGAACCTTAAGCAACGTAGATGTTGATAGCAGTACAGATATAGATGACAGTACCGATGAATACACACTACATACAATACCTGTGACAGATCAGAGGACATCATCACCCATACTGTGTTCCACCTACACTCAGTATACTACATGTACCTTTGTATGTCACAGGAGTGTTCTACCAGTGGCCTGTTCACAGAAGCAACACTACAAAAGGTGTCTGAGTGACATGTGCATATCACACCAGTGGCAGCTACAGTAAAACAGGGTTAATGTTTTGTACTCCCCTGTCATTGTAGCCCATACCACACAGACAAATGGGAGGGATCTGCATATGTGAGAATGTGAATGGCCATGACCTAGGAGCAATAGCTGACTCAGTGTTGTGGAGAACATACAGCATGGGCTTTGTTGGGAGGTGCATGACATATGTGCACAATCTGACAGCTGCTTATTGCATTGTCACCGCTATGTTAATAACCCTGTACCCATTACCTACCACCTAGGTAGCGGTAAACATTATGGACACTGTGTGTAAGGGATAGTGCTGTAGAGTTTACCTCCCTGAGCTAGTGACATCACCAGGCCAATTAGGTAGTCATAAGAGGCAACCCAAGTCATGACATGGTGCCATCCATGAGCATGGAGATCATTGGACAGCCATACTCAGTACTCACGTGAACAATATCGGATCACATATCACCTTTAAGGGGTATTGGCCATGCTTGGATGGGCAACACCAGCCTTCACAATCCTTATCTCTACTATGCAGCATGCTGCCTACCCTGCATAAAGACATGTGCAACACTGTGATGTTGGACATGCTACACGTACATATCCTGATCTGAAAGACATACGTCAATGACAGCCACCTTCCTAGTACAAGGGTTGCCACATGCTGGACAGATCCCTGTGCCAAACATGTGACATACTCCTGCCATACCATGCAACTCTGTCCAGCAAAGCTGCACATGTCATCTCTGTCATACATGGTGCGATGACCCCATGGTAGATGTATCAGTGACTGTCTGGCTCAGTAATGTGGCACTGATTCACCTGTCGGCGGGAACATGGCTATTGGATACAGCTAGAAAACCTGACATCCTATGCCCATACATGGCCCAGGGCATACACACTACTACATGATCTTGGCCGTACATGCTATAGTTGATAACCATCTCTGCGAATACCATCCGGCTAGCCATTGTCCCATGTGTATCACATGTGCAACACGGGCAATACGTGGCAGGATGTTGAACTGTTGTACAGTGCCGTGTAGATGTATATGGCAAAACACATGCATGTAAAGGCTTCCGTGCGCATGTCTGCATTGTCACTGCCCATGTCCGTGAAGGTAGTGTATGTGATGATATGTGACATATACACAGCATCAAATTTAACAGCATTAATGTGCACACATCCAGGCATGTGCTGATAGGTAAGAACACCAGTACAGGCAAACAGACATGCCCACATCAAGACAGCATTCACATGGAGTATGAGCAATGCAATGAGGTGACACACGTATATGGTGCTAATATCCAATCCCCATCGGGTGTTACATGTGTGTGAAACAAACATGTCAGTCATGTGAGTGTCATGACGATTTGCCAAGACAACTGTTATAAGTACTAAATGTAATACACATGAATGTGCATCTGTATCTCTGTGCATCTCTGAGATGCTTTGACCTGTCTCCATCATTATGTCTTACAGATAATGCCTCAATCACGACTGCCGGCATATAGCCGCTTGGAGGATGATGCCATCATACCATACCTCCATGATAACTATGAGGTACTGTTCAGCTATTTGCCACAGCATGCCCAGCAGCATGATGACCTGTGGCAGGAACTTCACAGGAGGGTTAATGATGTGGGTGGCCATAACCGCACCTACCAGCAGGTGCACAGACACTGCACGGACCTGATCCGGCATGCGAAACAGCATGCCAATGCAATTGCCAGGGAACAAGGTGGAAGAGGTGGTGGCCCACCAACCCAGCCCCCACTCACACCTACCGAGGAGCTACTGGCCAGCCTGGGGACCCCATCAGAACAGCATCCACAAACTCTAGCTGCCATCGTGGAGGTGGGTGTCTCCCAACCACAGAGCCTGGAGTTGCCTGGTAAGTCACTACTGCACATATAAATATTATATCCCATTTAGTCGCATGTGTCACTGTACACTATGTAATGTAATATCATATGCAAGGCATGTTTACACACATGCCGCATACTATAGTATGCTACCCTGTATATGCACACATGTGCGCACTCCATAGTATATGCTATTGTACTGGCAAATGTGTTAACATGCAAAGTGCACCCTGTAGCTGTCATACAGTCATGGATAATGATCAAACTGCTGTGTCACTCCTATACAGGTACCTCTGGTGTGCTGCAGAGAAAGCAGTCCATTGCAGGTGAGACAGTTATCAGTATCAGGCATATGAATGCACAGATCTATTTGCCTTGTGGCCAGTTAACACATGTACACATAATATATGGTCCAGTCATGATATACAGGTCGCAGCTTTCATCAATCACACTAGCTACCCATGTGCAATATATACAAACCAAATGAAACACCAACATGAAACCACAGTAACTGTCATTGCTAGATGTGTAGACAGCTGTCCATACAATGGTGGAGGCATTGTTCAATGTAGGAATATGTACTATACATCAGAACAACACATGTGGGGTACGCAAACAGTACTACATAGTGAGCTGGGATATGGGCAGCCCACATGATTCACCATTGTGGAATGTGCCCCTGCAATGAGTGCAGACATTGTGATGTGCCATCTGACATCTCCCAGACATGTAGTGGTCCAGCTGCAACATTGTCACACTATCCCAAAAAACATACCCCACATACCAAACATACTACCCTTTGTCTGTATAACCCTGTGGACACTGGAGTACCTGATATCTAAGGGTGTATGTCATATGGGATAACATAGACATGTGACATAGATGGCCATCACACATCTGGCCAACACATGTTCACACATTGCTACTGTAACTTTTTCTTCTGTCTCTGTAAAAAAAAAAGAAAAACAACAAAAAAAATCCTTGTTTTCCCGCTTTTCTGAACTAGAATAGTCCAGTCTTCAGATTTTGCTGATCTCTGGGCTTTGTCTTAGTTCCTGTGCTATCCATATCCTTATTTGGATAAGAGGAAGCTTCTTTGTTCACCAGTGGGAGTGGGGAGCACTGAGCAACCTATTTGTCCCTAGAGGAGCGGTTCCAGCCCAGCAACTTGTAGTTTATTGGCCATTTTGGGTCAATTCCTGGCTCTTTTCAACCCCCTGCTATAAAGCCCGTTTTTGCGCACTTTAGCACACTTTTACGTGAATTAGCGCGAAGTTGCACATAGACCAGCATTGGGCAGCGCTGGTTAATCAAGTTTAAACTATTTCTGGCTCTGTAAAGTCTGCTCTTCGATTTTTCCCTTAGAGCTGCTCTACTTGCAATCTAAACAGCCTATACTCTATCTGAAAAGCTCAGCACTTGCTCCTAAAGCATTTTTTATACAGGCAAAGCACTCAAACAAAAGAAAGTACTTCATTCACCTAAATTCCCTTGAGTACCCATTTCCCTGTAGGTCCTTTCTGACTCAGTTACACAGCAATCTTTTTCACTATTTCTAGCATGTCGAAGGGTCAGTTGCTGGCATCCTCTCCTGTTCAGCTGGTGAATCTGGGAATCTTGAGGCAATGTTACAATTGCCTCATGTACACAGACAACCCTCTCCTCCTCCCAACAAATACAAATATATGCGAGAGATGCAACTATACAGCCAAACTGGAGGCTGAGCTCTCTCAATTCAGTACTGGCAAGACCAGTCAGGAGGAGAAGGTAACCACACACACCACAAACCCAGTCTCACATAGAACTATCACAACTGCAAACCAAACACATAAACACACAAAAACATACTCGGAGGCACTGATTAAAAATCTACCAAAACAACAGAGGCCTCCAAAGCAGACACCCAAGCAACCACCACCTCAAGACATAGCACATGCAACACATAGTTCACAAAGTCAGTGTGCTAAACAATCACAGCCCTTAAGGCCAAACAACATGCCAGACTCACTTGTAATAGGTGACTCCATAGTCAGACACACTGACGTCCCGCTCACCAGACTGAACAAGGAAAAGGTCACAGTAAGCTGCCTGTTGGGAGCTAGAACCCGCCACATAACACAAGCACTCAGGTCACTCCACAGCAAGTACAAATATGACTCAGTCATTGTACATGCCGGTGTGAATGACCTGAGACGTACCTCCCTGGACTACATGAAAAGAGACATAGAGGAGCTCTCTGATTATGTAGCCCAGGCCGGTATGACCCTGACCCTGAGCAGCATCTTACCCTCACCAAGAATGATGCCACAGTACAAAGACAAAATGATCAGTTTTAACAATTGGCTTAATTACTGGTGTCATTCTAAGGGGATCCAATGTCTGTCTGCTTGGGATGACATGCTTGACAAGCCATGCTGCTTCGCAAGGAATGACTTGCACCTGTCACCCCTGGGCTTCCGGATATTGGCCAAGGCTCTTGCCACCCCCATAGTGCCTTTTTTAGGCAAGGCTCAAATGACAAACCTACCTCCCTAGAAAACACATGTGGAAAAAAACTAAGGGTAATGCTGCTCAATGCCAGAAGTCTAAACCTCAAGATGCACGCCCTCGAAGCCCTCCTCAGTATGGAGAACATCGATGTCTGTGCAGTGACTGAAACCTGGTTCAAGGCTCCTTAGAGCACCCCAGCACTATCAGGTTTTACCTCATATCATGCTTTCCGGCCCCAAAACATGGACCGAACCACAAAAGGTGGGGGAGTATCCATATTCATCAAAGATACCCACTCCTCCAGGTTAGTGGCAATGCACAAAGCATCAGAGACCATCCAGGTGAAACTAACCATAGGCAAAACTGCCTTACAGTTTGTAGCATGCTACAGACCACCCTCTCAAACTCAGGAACCCCACACAGCCTTCCTGAAGACACTGGAGAGTATGAATGCCTCTCCAAATACCATCATATTGGGAGACTTCAACTACCCAAACATAGACTGGGAACATTACTCAAGCCCCAACACCCTAGCCCAAAGGTTCCTAGAATTTATAAATTCAAATGCGATGGAACAACTAGTCACCATTCCCACAAGAGGAGACAATATACTAGACCTGATCATCACAAACATGGGGACAAAATGCTCCATACCGGAAGTATATCCCTTTTTGGTAAGATCAGACCATAAATTAATCTCACTGGAAATCCACATCCTGCCCCCACCCCCTGCACAAAAGACCACAGTGAAGAACTTCTCAAAAGCCAACTTCACACTTCTTAAGACTGAAGTGGTATCCTTCAAGGCCCCTGGGCCAGTGGAAACCACAACCCACACTGCTGAATCCTTTACAAATGCCTTCTAGGGGCACCTTCAAGAATGCATGGATCATGCAATCCCAAATAAAACCAAGACCCATTCCCCCAAAGGCAGGCGCCCGGTCTGGTGGACCCCAGCCATAAACAAACTTTACAACAGGAGGAGGAAGCTACTACATGACAGAGCAAAATCCCTAAAAGGGAAGGCATCTCTGATCAGTACTAGCAAAAAACTACGATCAATATAAAATCATCCAAGGCCAACTTTGAGAGAAAAATCGCAAAAGACACAAAAGACAATCACAAGGCCTTCTTTAGCTATGTTAGAAACCTGGGTGGAAACTCCCAGATATGCTCAGAGTTAGTCCAAAATGACACAAAATACACTGAACCCACTGACATTGCCAACATTCTGGCAGACAGGTTCAGTGCAAATTTCCTCCCTCCCCCCAAAAGGAGAAATAACCATCCCAGCAGAGTGTAGCCTCCCTAACATCTCAGATGCCCAGGTGAGAGCCGCCCTCTCTAAAGCTAAAAACACAGCAGCAATGGGACCGGACAGTGTCCCGGGCTGTGTGCTACATGAACTCCAAGAGGAACTAAACCCACACATAAGGCTGCTGTTTAATCATAGCCTTACTACAGGATACATACCCAAAGAGTGGTGTACGGCAACAGTGGTCCCACTTCACAAAGGCGGTGCTTCTATGGACCCTGGAAATTACCGCCCCATAAGCTTGACGAGCCTGGTCTGCAAATCTATGGAGAGGATCATTATGGAACTCATAAACAAAGACATCGGGGACCTACAGACATTGAATCCTACCCAATTTGGCTTTGTCAAGGGCAGATCCTGCCTTTTGAACTTGGTTGACTTTTTTGAAACAGTCACTAAGGCCATTGATGAGGGTAAGGCAGTCCACACAGTCTACCTTGACCTTGCAAAAGCCTTTGACACAATACCCCACTCGGGCATCATAGACAAACTCACCAGCTTAAATATAAACCCATATGTCACAAGATGGGTTGCAAACTGGCTCAAGGACAGAACCGACAGGGTCAGAGCTGCTGGAGCTATGTCAGACTCTAAGCCAGTCACATGCGGTGTCCCACAGGGCTCAGTCCTGGGACCCCTTTTGTCCGGCATTTATTTTTCCGAGGTACAGGCAAACATAGGAGGATTGTGGCTGACAAAGTTCGCAGATGGCTGCAAACTGGGCACCATAATTGATACTCCAGCGGACACAAACGTCCTTCAGAGAGGCCTCATAGAAATAGATAATTGGTGCCAGAGCCATGGCCTTAAGCTGAATGCCAAAAAATGTATAGTCATACCCTTTGGGAAAAACAAGGTACCCACAAATTACCACATAGGTGGTAATCCATTAAGTACGGAAGAGGTAATCAGGGACCTAGGGACCCAGGTTGACAGTAACCTCTCATTTGACACTCACATTGCCAAAGTGGTTAGGAAGACCTTCTATATTGCCCACCTAATCATGAAGGGTTTCACATCTAGATCAAGAGAGGTCATTGTGCCCCTGTACTCTTCTATTATCAGGCCAATGATTGAGTACAATGCCCCATTTGGGATGTATCTTACCCGACACCTGCAGCAGTTGGAAAGACCCCAAAAGTTCCTCACCAAGAGGATAAAGGGTCTTAAACATATGTCATATGCTGCCCGACTGAAAAAACTCCAGCTCTATTCAGTTGCATACCGCCTACTCAGAGGTGATCTGTGCCTGACGTACAAGGCCATGTCCAATCCGGAATTAATGGACATGCTCCACCTCAGAAAATCCAAATCCATCAGAGCCATGAGAGCAAGAGACTTAAACCTCAACACAGAAATAAATAGGACGTGCTGGAGGGACAGATTCATAACCCAGAGGCTCCCTACACTCTGGAACAGAATCCCTATCCATGTTAGGCAGAGCCCCTCACTAACTCTATTCAAGAGAAATCTTGACGAGTGGATGGGAGATCGTAGGTTTACCCCGGGGGACTTCTCTGTGTCACTACTAGACAGAGGCACAGTAAACTAAACCCTAAATGGGCGTAGTATTCTCATCCTAAGGGGTGGTGAAAGCCACACACACTCTGGCTAGGCTTATAAATGCCCTAGGGAAGATAGCCTAGTACGAACCTATGAACCTATGAACCTATGGAGGATGGCCAGAGACATGTATTAACACACAGTAGATGTGATGTGTATGTGTGTACACCCTGTTGCACATTGTCTACACATGGTCCAACTATAGCCTTTGTTGAATGGTTATATAGTAGATGTGGAACACTGGACATCCTAACAGCCTGTACACAGCTTGCGGAGGTGTCACTTAATTTGACCACATACAATGTGTTGGACATCATGACTGTGTCACAGCATGAAAGTAGTCACCTGTACAGCTTCCACATACATACACAGACACCACATCAGGCCAGAGATACCGTACATTTCCCTTGCTGCTGTCTGACATCACTGTCAGCCGTGCACCTCGTGTGTGTGGTACATAAATGTCATGTGGAACATGGTGTATTGACCAGTCTGCCACGTGTGGACACGGTTGACAAGCAGCTAAGAAATGTTAGCAGTTGTGCAGAGGTGTCATCGGTATGTCCTCCAGTGACCTGTCACACATGACACAGCATGGTGTAGTGTGTATACACCTCAGCGAAGTGGGTCACAATCCACAGTATGTATGTAGTGTGTATGCACGCAGTCATGGCTATGCACTGTATGTGTATTCCACACTGTATAGCAATAGAGGTGCCTCATGATTCCATGCAATGGCACTGTGTCTGTACTTCACACTGTATAGCAATATAGACACCTCATACCACCCTCAATGGTCATACACATCTGCTAAAATGTCATTCTATCTGTAGGGCATACAGACAACACTGCAATGTGACACCATTACAATGTTGTACATGTGTCAGGACACCATTGTGTCAAACATGTATGCATGTCACTACACATAGCAGATTACATGTCATACTATATGTTAATGTCAAGGATATATGCCTCACATCAGCCATGTGTACTGTTAACCTGTGCTGGTCCACATGGTGTATCACAGGGATACATGCTTACTACCATGATTGTGTGAAATGCATGGCTTCTGCTATGATACATGCTTGCTATTGTGTGCAACCTAGGGATGTAATCTAACTAACACTGTTAATGTCTGTGCTGCATGCTGTCTGCTGTATCACATGCATGCTTCATGCTTTCTGTCATATCACATGCATGGTTGTCTGTGTGTGTGCATGGTTGTCTGTGTGTGTGCATGGCTGTCTGTGTGTGTGTCTGTGTGTGTCTGTGTGTGTCTGTCTGTATTGTAATGTAGAGCCTTTGTTTGCCTTCACAGGTGATGTAGGTGCGTTGCCCTCCTGCAGTCCATCTGATGTTAGTGTCCTCACAGACTCTAGCAGTGATGAACATATGCTTGAGGTACAGGCAGGGTTCTCAGGGGCTGAATCTGTGCCTTTGGTTGCCATCCCACCTATATCACCCTCTTCCCCACACACAGTTCTCATGCCAAAACATACCCCATCACCAGTGGCCATAGAAGAAGGACAGTTACAGTGTGTTCATAGGTTCATAGGTTCATAGATTAGTACTAAGCTAACTGCTCTTGTGAGCCATTTTAAGCCTAGCCAATTATCCCTTGTGAGACTCAAACCCTGCACCTTGTGTTTGTAAGGCAAACATCTTAACCATTAGGCCACCCTCCTCACCCCTAGCTTGGAACAGGAACATGTGGTGGCTATGGAAGGTGTGTTGTCACACCATGGTGTCAGTGAAATGACCGCAGATGTGCTACACAGGCATATGGCCAGTGCTGCTCATAGGAGGACCCCTGGCCGACATGCACCTGTACAACAGAGCGCAGCAGCTGGTGTCACCAGACATATGTTTCAGACTGTAATGGTGGCACAGGCACGTGATGAATGGCAGAGCAGAGAAGGGCAGAGGCTTCAGAGGGCTGCTATCCATTCTTTAAACGAAAACATCCAGGCATTGGCAAATGCTCAACAGCAGATTGCTGATGTTTTGGACAGGTGATTGGGTGACATGGTTGGAATCCTTGACTGTGGCATGGCAATCCGTGAACGTGAGCTGTCTGTGCTGGAACATCTGGTAGGAGTGAGGCGTAGACCACGTGGACATAGGCCAGCTACACCACCTGGTGCAGGTCTACGCGAATAAGCTACCTCACGTGCCCGCTCCCATAGTGCCGGTAGCAGCAGCAGTGCAGCTGGTGCTGCGCTGTCCACACCAGGACATAGCAGGCCACGTGGACATGGCCCTGGAGGGTCCCAGTGGGGACACGGTTCCAGTGGATATGTGTCATTGGACAGTACCCATTCTGTACCTCTGTCTGGTAGTGCCCGTGCAACCCCTGGCAAGCACAGGTCACATGGCTGGGGCCGGACACAGTGAGCTGTACATCCTGGTCTTACAATCTGGAACTGTCAATGATACCTCTGTGTAGGCCGGATACATGGCAGAACTGCGTGCACACATACATGCACACACCAGTAACATCTGTAGGGCACCAACACCCACATGCATAATAACCACACATGCCAAGTAGATCACAGGCCCTAACCCACACACATGATGTCATCCACTGGTGCAGCCTAGGCCCCTGGCAAACATTATCACCCTGTGCATATGATGATGCCTGTGCTGCATCCCTGTCATCCACACCATCGGTGCAGGGACATGCTCATATGGCCTGATGCACAGGGTGAACAGAATAGTGAGATAGGTTTATAATACAATTGTTGTGTACTGCAGACATATCATGTAGTACAGGATTAGACTGCATTGTTTTATGTTCACAGTATGTGTCTTGGTAACAACAGTTACAGCATGTTGGTAATAATGCCCTGCGTCCCTCCTTAAGGTCCAATTGCATGTGCCATTACGTAACAGTGTTTGCGGTTAGTATGCATTCTTTTATGTTCACAGTATGTGTCTTGGTAACAACAGTAACAGCATGTTGGTAATGATGCCCTGCTTCAATCCTTAATGTCTAATTACATGTGCCATTAAGTACCAGTGTTTGCAGTTTCACATGTGTTAATGTGAAGTACTCAGAGGCATGGATGGTAATACCAGCATGCTATACGTAGCCTCAACCTCACTGTTAGAAAGGCTGACATTCCACAGATCTCTACACACCTACTGATCCAGGAGCATGTGAGCTGTGCACAGTGGCTAGAGACTGGACATCCATACCAGGTGACATCACAGGTACAGCTACATGGTGTGGGGGGTTTACACTGTGGTCTAGCTGATGTCAAGTGTAGGGGCCAGTTGATAGCATGAGGACTCACTGTGTAGCAGTAAAACACTGTCACATTACAGGATGTGAACACAAACAGACATATACAGACACACACAGTAACATGCCCACACTCACGGGGCCAACGACACTGTAACACACACTTGATAGTGTTGAGGTGAGGACCCCTGCCTATGTGGTAATCACCATTACAGCACTGTGCACCCACATGACACGACACAGAGAATGAACATGTACAGGTAGTCAGTAATGCGTAAAACTAACGGCATCAACAGGGTAGTAGATTGCATCACCTTGAGGGGTTAGGGGCCCTATCTGTTCTCAATGGTAGCATACATCCTCACTCCATGCACCAGACAGCCATACATACATACACATACACACACCAGAGTCCACACATATCATGCACATACAGATAGCTAACATGTGTGATAATAACATCACCCCTGCCTATGTCTTGCTGTCTACACTGCAGTATATAAAGATCTCCACAACAGTGTACAGGTGTGTGTAATAAATGGAATGTATTCCCCACCATAAGTGGCATATATGGTCACACAAGCAAACACAAATGGCAGTACTGTGAATCAAACACCTGCTATCTTCTGATACGTCTGACAGACATGCAGCAGTATTGCCCGCATTACAATGTGTACTGACGCTACCTTCGACAAGTGTGCTGCTATATGCACACGGAGGACTTAAGTGTTACAGGTGTCAACTGCTTTACAGTCAGTATCAAAAAATGAAATAATAGACCAAATAAATACCACCGGCACACGTCCAGGAAGCAGTGATGGGAACGTAGCTAGAACAGCAGCCTCCAAATACACGAACCACAATCCAATAATCCACAAGCGAAGCTGATAAAGCAACTACTTTATTGCACGATCCACAAAATAAGTACACACACTAGTTAAGCGCTTTCATCTGCCAACGCGCAGACTTCATCAGAACTAGTGCATTCACCATTACAGCATATTTAAACTGAATTTGGCGCCGAAAAACAGAATAGCTTTCTTAAAGATACAGTGTAACAAATATTCCCTTACTATACGTAGTCAAAATAATAAATATATAATGATTCTTAAAATTACCCTGGTTAAAATCTTATGATGTATTAATTAATATGATGATAATAATAAAAAAATTAAAAAAAAACACTTATAAAAAATACATATATGAATATTGAAAATACTTCATGAACAACTATACCACTAATTTAATAACTGGAAATCGTTATTTGCAAGTATGAAGACATACTATTACTTAGAATCCATGATTAAAAAAGGTTTAATACTAATGTATTCATTGATACCTGGACTCCTAGTAGCATCTGTCAGCATCTGCCATTTACTTTCCTTACATGCTAATCTTGTTTTCCAATCGCCTCCATATAATAAATCCGGCTCTTGGTCTATAATAATAAATGAGAATGTATGATGTTCCCCATGTTCATTAATATGTTTATATAGGGCATTTTTACAATCTTTGACCTGTATCCTGTAATAATGTTCGTAAATGCGTTTCTTTAACTGCCTCTCTGTTTTGCCTATATAATAGGCTGAACATGCTTTACACAAGGCTAGATAAACTATTTGTTTTGTATTACAATTTCCACCTCTACTTCTAATCAATGTATGATTTACATCACTCAGGATAACATTGGTCCTCTCATTAATGTATCTACATTGATTACATCTTCCACATTTCTTGGTTGTTGTAATTCCTTGTTTCTTATATGTCTTATTGTAACTTGCTTTTTCTAACAACCTTTTAATATTAGGTCCAGTCTTATATACTACCTTGGGTTGATTTCCTAAAAATAGTTTATTGGGCTCTGATAATGTTATCATATCCCAATATCTATTTAATATTTCTTTTATCCTATTTGTGTATGGTGTGTAGGTAATTACACAGACTCTTCCCTTATTATACTGGTTAACACTATTATTCCCTTTTATATTTGAAGAGTTATCTAACAACGGCATATATTTATGACCCCATTGTGTTTTAACATATTCTATGGTATCATCTAACATTCCTTTCGGATATCCTCTATTCATAAATAAATCATGGATTAACTTCATTTCATTTTCCATCTGTTCTATACTCGAAGACATCCTTGCACCCCGGATGCATTGTCCTTTAACTATATTTTTGAATATGTGTGGGGGATGTTTACTAGTAAAATATAAGTAATCATTAGAAAAAAAAATTTTCCTGTGGACTCTAGAAGAAAACCCTTCCTTGGTTTGACTGATGTATGTGTCCAAGTATGCTATACCATGATTGCTAATGTTGTGTGTGAATTTCAAAAATTGTGTCATTCCATTAATATAATCTAGAAAATTCTTTATATTTTCATATGATCCATTCCATATAATAAAAATGTCGTCAAAAAATCTTTCATAAAAAACTATATTAGAATGGTATTCACTGTTAAATACATATTCATTTTCCCAGTCTAACATGACTAGGTTAGCAAATATAGGGGCGCATGATGCGCCCATAGCAACTCCTTTGCTCTGTCTAAAAAAGTCACCTTCAAATGTTATATAGTTATGATCCAACACCAAAGCCATCACGTCTAATATAAGGACAATTTTGTCCCAGCTTAACTGAGAATATTTTCTTAAGCTGTTTCCAAATCTTTCTAGTCCTTCTTCTTTAGGAATGCTGGAAAAAGATCACATACATCTATAGTAACAAAAATTAATTGATCTGTCCACAATTCCGGTCTCAATTTTCCCAAAAAATCCCAGGAATCCTTAATCAGATGAGGTATATTATGATATATATGTTTTGTCCATCTATCTATAGTAAGTCCTATATTGTACGTTTTGGATCTTGATCCCGAGATTATAGGTCTAAATGGAGGTTTATCTATGGACTTATGTACCTTCGGTATACCTACTATATGTGCCATTGCTGGATACTCTACCTTCAAAAATGCATATAATTCCTGAGTAATTCTGTTATCAATCAAAAATGCCCTATATAAACATATTAATGAACATGGGGACCATCATACATTCTCATTTATTATTATAGACCAAGAGCCGGATTTATTATATGGAGGCAATTGGAAAACAAGATTAGCATGTAAGGAAAGTAAATGGCAGATGCTGACAGATGCTACTAGGAGTCCAGGTATCAATGAATACATTAGTATTAAACCTTTTTTAATCATGGATTCTAAGTAATAGTACGTCTTCATACTTGCAAATAACGATTTCCAGTTATTAATTAGTGGTATAGTTGTTCATGATGTATTTTCAATATTCATATATGTATTTTTTATAAGTGTTTTTTTAAAAAAATTTTATTATTATCATCATATTAATTAATACATCATAAGATTTTAACCAGGGTAATTTTAAGAATCAGTATATATTTATTATTTTGACTACGTATATTAAGTGAATATTTGTTGCACTGTATCTTTAAGAAAGCTATTCTGTTTTTCGGCGCCAAATTCAGTTTAAATATGCTGTAATGGTGGATGCACTAGTTCTGATGAAGTCTGCGCATTGGCAGATGAAAGCGCTTAACTAGTGTGTGTACTTGTTTTGTGGATCGTGCAATAAAGTAGTTTCTTTATCAGCTTCACTTGTGAATTATTGGATTGTGGTTCGTGTATTTGGAGGCTGCTGTTCTAGCTACGTTCCCATCACTGCTTCCTGGACGTGTGCCAGTGGTGTTTATTTGGTCTATTATTTCATTTTTTGATATTTACTAATTACTTTTCCGGTCATGGCAGGAGTGGGTGAGGATGCGTCAGCTGCTTCGAACAGCGAGGAGTTTATTTTGTTGAGAGCTGAAGTAGCAGTTTTACAGAAGGAGGTCAAAAAGCTTATGGATATGGTGCATTTAATGTTGGAAGTGCCAAAACAGAATGTGTGTATGGAGCGCACTTCTTCTGTTAATGCTTCACCGGGGAAGCATTGTTGTCGACGTAAAGAAATTGTATTGGTGTCGGATACCAGTACACTCAATGACATACCAAATGGACAGATTTGTGAGGACAAAGGAGACACACAGACCAGGCAGGGTTCACTCGATATGGTCCACAAGAGTGGTAACTTGATATTGACACCAGAAAAAGAATTCACATTTGATTTTAGCCTATTCCACAGTCGGGTGGAAACAGAACAGTGTGGAGCGAAACCAAAGAGTACATTACCGCTTAAAACCTATTCAACTATTGCAAGAACACAAAAAGCGAACACTGAAGATACTGTTAAAGACAAATTATCTAGTCTATGTCAGGACACTAGGTCCGAGCATAGGAATATGAATAATCACAATTCTCATAAGATAGTACGTTACAACAATTAAGTGATTGATCAATTTTTAATGAATGACTATGAATTTGATAAAATACATCAATCACCTTTTAATAAAGTAAGATATGCAAGTGGAGAGAAGGATACAATTAAGAATATGATATACAATTTAGGTAATAAATTGATACAGATTAAAAATATTAAAGTCGACAATGCATATCTTACCAAATGTATTAATTCTCAAATTGCACCCAAAGGTTTGAGATTTTTCAAACTACCTATGGAAATGGAATGTAATGAGAATGTGATAACTGAATTTAATAATTTATTTGATGAATTTGGCTATATGTACATGAAATTACTTATGAAATGTTATGATGAAAAATTGTCTGTACTTGTCGATGAAGTAGAAAGTATCAATGAAATTATAGTACAACATCCAGATTTTGATTTATGGAGTGATTTATATCACAAGCAGTTTTACATAGCTGATACCAAAGCAGACAGTGTTTTCTCTAGAAAAAATAGAAAGATTGAACGTGATACAGAAACCTATAGACAACACAAAGCATATATATGGCCACATGATAGAAAATTACAGTCGAAAGAAAGATACATGAGTTATAGGGATTCGAGAGAAACACAAAGAGAAGAGAATTTTCAAGGAGGCAGGTTCCATCCAATATACAAGAAATCTTATACACAATGGAACAGGAGATACAAATGAAGGATGTAATTGAGCAGATGAATATATCACAGACCAAGAATATGGAGTGTTCTGGACAATACAATGAAAAAGGTTTAGTGTCAGAAGGATCTGACAATTGTGGGGAACATAGCAATTATCTTGAGAAACATCATATTATGAGCACACATAAAGGCTTCAAGGTTTTTAATTATATTGAGTTTAATAGTAAGGAGGAATTTTATCAATTATTGAGTAAGGGTATGAAATTAATACCATCAAACAAATTTGATTTAGTGGATCATATTAAGGAAATCAAATTATTTAGTAGGAGACTTAACTTAGCATTACAATTTGAGAACAAAAAGGATGATAATAGGACATATGTGGAAACGGAATTAAAGAAAAAAAGTACATATATGCCCATTAGCAATATACAAGTGAACAACTATGAGAAGATGGTGTGCAAGGAATTATACTGGCTTAATAAAGAAATAAATAGATCAAATAACAAAATACTGGAAGATAATATTACTATTAAAGAAATGATATGTTTAAATGAGCTTATCAATAACAAGGACATAAGAATCATGAAACCTGACTAAGGAGGGGGTGTTGTATTATTTACAAACTTAACATACAATGCAGAAATATATAATATATTATATGAGTCAGGAAATTATGAGACAGTCTCAATTAATCAAATTAATATAGGATATAGGAGAATTGATTTAACTATAGAGGAATATTTAATTGATAACTGAATTACTCAGAAATTATATGAATTTTTGAAGGTAGAGTATCCAGCAATGGCACATATAGTAGGTATACCGAAGGTGCATAAGTCCATAGATAAACCTCCATTTAGACATATAATCTCGGGCTCAAGATCCAAAATGTACAATATAGGACTTACTATAGATAGAGGGACCAAACATATATATCATAATATACCTCATCTGATTAAGGATTCCTGGGATTTTTTGGGAAAATTGAGACCGGAATTGTGGACAGATCAATTAATTTTTGTTACAATAAATGTATGTGATCTTTTTTCCAGCATTCCTAAAGAAGAAGGACTAGAAAGATTTGGAAACAGCTTAAGAAAATATTCTCAGTTAAGCTGGGACAAAATTGTCCTTATATTAGACATGATGGCTTTGGTGTTAGATCATAACTATATAACATTTGAAGGTGAATTTTTTAGACAGAGCAAAGGAGTTGCTATGGGCGCATCATGCGCCCCTATATTTGCTAACCTAGTCATGTTAGACTGGGAAAATGAATATGTATTTAACAGTGAATACCATTCTAATATAGTTTTTTATGCAAGATTTCTTGACGACATTTTTATTATATGGAATGGATCATATGAAAATATAAAGAATTTTCTAGATTATATTAATGGAACGACACAATTTTTGAAATTCACACACAACATTAGCAATCATGGTATAGCATACTTGGACACATACATCAAGATTGGAAGTAGAGGTGGAAATTGTAATACAAAACAAATAGTTTATCTAGCCTTGTGTAAAGCATGTTCAGCCTATTATATAGGCAAAACAGAGAGGCAGTTAAAGAAACACATTTACGAACATTATTACAGTATACAGGTCAAAGAGTGTAAAAATGCCCTATATAAACATATTAATGAACATGGGGAACATCATACATTCTCATTTATTATTATAGACCAAGAGCCGGATTTATTATATGGGGGCGATTGGAAAACAAGATTAGCATGTAAGGAAAGTAAATGGCATATGCTGACAGATGCTACTAGGAGTCAAGGTATCAATGAATACATTAGTATTAAACCTTTTTTGATCATGGATTCTAAGTAATAGTATGTCTTCATACTTGCAAATAACGATTTCCAGTTATTAAATTAGTGGTATAGTTGTTCATGAAGTATTTTCAATATTCATATATGTATTTTTTATAAGTGTTTTTTTAAAAATTTTCTATTATTATCATCATATTAATTAATACATCATAAGATTTTAACCAGGGTAATTTTAAGAATCATTATATATTTATTATTTTGACTACGTATAGTAAGGGAATATTTGTTACACTGTATCTTTAAGAAAGCTATTCTGTTTTTTGGTGCCAAATTCAGTTTAAATATGCTGTAATGGTGGATGCTAGTTCTGATGAAGTCTGCACATTGGCAGATGAAAGCGCTTAACTAGTGTGTGTACGTGTTTTGTGGATCGTGCAATAAAGTAGTTGCTTTATCAGCTTCGCTTGTGGATTATTGGATTGTGGTTCGTGTATTTGGAGGCTGCTGTTCTAGCTATGTTCCCATCACTGCTTCCTGGATGTGTGCCGGTGGTGTTTATTTGCTTTACAGTCAGTGACACCCTGTCCACTGTGTAGGTTGTATATCTTCACCTTTCAATTACCGGAAACATAGCTTACTGTTTGCACATGTTATGGTAGGACGGCTTGTGACACACCTGTAAGCTGTCTTCAGCAAACATCCATCTGCAAAGGTGGCCCACCACTTTATGTACACACATCTATCCATACCTGATGTACATCTTACCGTATTGTCAGTATTTCACCATGTACAGGTGTCAATGATGGGACTGCATTGCAACTGCATGTTGTAGTAGGACACAGATGAACTGCAAACATCAACTACTGCTCATGCATGGTAGCTGAATGCACACCACTACATGTACATGTGTATAGGTCCTACATTCCTGTCATGTAGCCATGTTTGTATGCATTGCAATTGGTGAACATGTGTGACATACATGACACATGGACTGTTGTATGATATGATAGTTGTCATGGGTAACCAGTACAGAGGGAATGTTAACTCAGTCAACATTGCTACCTTATGTACTGTTAGCATTGAACAGCCATGGACCTACCTTCCATGTGCATGCATGTAATCACTGTAGCCACGTTTCTACATGAAGGACAGCATTAGCTATGCAATGTACATATGTGTTTTGTGTGTGTGTGTGTGTGTGTGTGTGTGTGTGTGTGTGTGTGTGTGTGTGTGTGTGTGTTTGTGTGTGGGGGGTTGTACATATCCACGGCAGCTACATGTATGTCACATCCAAACATGGGTGTTTTGCCTGGTGTACAGCAACAGTTATCTGTTACAGCTGTATAAGACCCAGGGCCCCTGTTATGTGTACAGCCAACCTGGTTATGAATAGTGGTATCAGTGCATTGCCTAACAGATGATGGAACCCTGTCAGTACATGGGTAGTCTGCACAGTTGCTGTAGAGCTACGTACAGTCCACTGGTCATGAGTAACATGGTGTTGTACTAATGTATTGATGTGTGTTGCTGGTCCAAGGACATGGTGATGTGTGAGGGCTACATACCACAGTGTGGCATTTATCACTGTGATCTGCACCTGACACATCTGTGATGGCTTTTGAGAGTGTACTGGTCAATACATGTAAGTGGCCTTCATATACGTGAGAACATTAACATCTGGAGTGGTCTGTAACGGTCTTATGGCCCACATGTCTATATCTGAGGTATACAGTGGTAGTGCTATTGTGCACAACTGAGCCTTATGCCAGGTGTTCCTCACTGCACAGATGTCAGTATTCCCCATTGTTGGATCTAGATTGGCAGCTATGATTATGAACGCTACACATCTAGCACTATTTAGCATACACATAAAATGCAGTTGTCCTGTAGGTGTCAGGGTGTTTAACTGGTCTCGGGTTCTTCATCTATGTATGGTACTACATGTGCGAAGTACCCACTCCTGCCAGGACAACACCACGGGTGGTATTAGTGTGCCAGGTTTAGATTGGTACAGCTAAGGTGATTGGTACAGCTAAGGTGATTGACAGCAGCAGACGTTGTGTAGAAGACCGGTGTCAGACATATGTCATACAGCGTTCATGCTAACAATGATGACTATCGACAAACTGTGCCCTTCCCTGTTTAGAATCTGTGTACATACAAGACAGCCCTTCGCTAATAAGTGTGTGAGCATGCCCAGTATGTCATTGTGTAGATGGACACATAGTGCATTCCAGACTGAAGTGTGCTACTAAGTGTGCGAGCATGCCCAGTGACACTTTGTGTCAGTTGTGTGCCTCTGTATATGGGCATGACCATTGTTATCCTGTATAGCGATAGTGGTCATCCAAGCATCAGATGGCCATACCCCACTTCAGGATGGATTCCTAAATTTAACACACTGGTTCACAGGTATGTACACCGTAACTGCCAGCATCCATGTCGATGTCTGCATTCCTAGAAGGTCATATTGACTGTCTTGAAAGGTGTACTGTCTGTAGCGCGTCTCATATCTATGTAGTGTAACACTGCTCCGTAGATAGCCAGTTGTCCTGCTCACACCACTACCATGTGTTCGCCTCCGTCTGCCTTGGGACACTAATATGCTTTTAGACTGATCACACTCCATACAATCCCTATCGGCGTCTTTGCCTTTGCTGATAATGTCACCCACCTAGATGTATGCCTCTGGAAGTGCTGTGATTCAATAATCTTGGTAGCACATTCTGTAAATGCGTAATGCTGTAGTGTGATAAGGTAGTCAGGTCTATGTTCTAATCCCACCCCTGCCATGTGTGTGTGTTTGTATCCAGCTCCCTGAGGACAGAGTAATGCTTTTAGACAGCTCACTCTCCGTACACTCCCCATCAGCGTCTTTGCCTTTGCTGCTAATGTCACCCACCTAGAAGTATGCCTGTGGGAATGCTGTGATCCAGTAATCTCGGTAGCATGTTCTGTAACTCCATAATGTTGTAGTGTGATAAGGTAATCAGGTCTATGTTCTAATCCTAGCCCTGCCATGTGTGTGTGTTTTTATCCAGCTGACTGGGGACAGAGTAATGTTTTTAGACAGCTCACTCTCCGTACACTCCCTATCGGTGTCTTTGCCTTTGCCTTTGCTGATGATGTCACCCACCTAGAAGTATGCTTCTGGGAGTACTGTGATCCAGTAATCTTGGTAGTGCGTTCTGTAACTGCGTAATGCGGTGGTGTGATAAAGTGATCAGGTCTATGTTCTAATCTTAGCCCTGCCGTGTGTGTGTATGTTTGCATTTGTATCCAGCTGCCTGGGGACAGAGTACTGTTTTTAGACAGCTCACTCTCCGTACACTCCCTATCAGCGTCTTTGCTGATGATGTCACCCACCTAGAAGTATGCCTCTAGGAGTGCTCTAATCCAGTAATCTCAGTAGCGTGTTCTGTAACTGCGTAATGCTGTAGTGTGATAAGGTAGTCAAGTCTATGTTCTAATCACAGTCCTGCTGTGTGTGTGTTTGTATTTAGCTGCCTGGGGACAAAGTAATGTTTTTAGACAGCTCACTCTCCATACACTCCCTATCGGCGTCTTTGCCTTTGCTGATGATGTCACCCACCTAGAAGTATGCCTCTGGGAGTGCTGTGACCCAGTAATCTCAGTAGCACGTTCTATTACTGCGTCATGCTGTAGTGTGATAGAATAGAAAGGTAGGTGCTCGATTCCAAGGCATGACAGGTGTGTGTGTTTGGCAGTCATACCTTATGTGTTGGTATCTGTGGGTGGCTACCTTCAGGATGTGTTCAGTGTGTTTTGTTGCTTTCCTATATAGTGTCCACAGATTGCATAATCGGCCAAGACACTGGGTTGTCAACACATACATTCGCCAATAGATCTGGTGAGTAAATGTCAACAGCCCTACTCTAACCCTTAATACAGTCTGACCAGTGTGATGCAACAAAACACACTTGCCTTGATAGTAACACCACTAAATAATGCGGGTGGCACACGTGGTTTCCTTTTCATTCTTGTCTAATGCTTTGGTGTCATGTGGTCTACTGTTGTGATATGAATGCAATATCTACATATGTGTGTGTATATGTATATGTGTGTGTATGTATATATATATATATCTATATATATATATATATATATATATATATATATATATATATATATATCTAATATATGTAGATATAGATAGATAGACATAGATATATACATATATGTATGTGGACATTAGCACTATTGAATGTTTGTGCTGGATGATCTGTACGTGATCACCTTGGATGTATGCATCTTTGCCATGTCGTAGTGGTAAAGCACATTGTCTGTGGTGTGAAGGGTCCTGGGTTCTAGTCGTGTAGACACCGTTTTTTTTTTGTTGCTGGGAAGACCAAGGGACATCGAATATGGTGATAGTAAGGCACATTTAACCAGTTTTGTACGGATCTGAGTGACAGTAATCAGTGGTTATTAATTTGGAGGGTCGGTATGGGTTACATAACTATGCATTAGAAGACTATACTATACAGATGAGGTTGACAATAGTGAATCTTGTTTATCCCCAGGGTATGATGCAGATCCCAGGAGTGTATGTGTGTAGATAGCCGGGTGCAGGGCTCTTATATAGATGAAAGCATGGGAGGGGGGGGTCAGGCATACTGTACGTACATTGGAGACCTGTGCCTCGGGATTGCTCCTGCCTTAGCATTCCTAAGCTAGGGGTGTGTCTATACCTGCCACCTGCTGGTGACATTGGGAGGGACAAAAGCAGTAGTGGAGTAGTCAAGGTGAACAGGCTGCACAAACAGGTGATGATCAGCACAATCAGTAGATTACATGGCCAGCCCACACCAGAACACTATGGTAATGTGACCTAGCACCATACACACAGGTTTCTTCCACACTCTACACCACCGGTGTATACATGCGGGGACATTTCACAACACAGTCCAACCAAATGAGAAGGGCTGAAGCAGGCAACATAGACCAACATGTGCAGGAGGCTGAGGGCAGTGAGGATGTGTATGCTGCTGAACAACCCTTACTGGGGTGACATAAGACTTTACAGACCCAGGGTAACTTATCAGGGGCTACATGAGCTAGAGATAGTGGAGCACTATGGGGTGGACAGAGACCTCTTACAGTGGCTTGATGACCTATGCCAGCCACACCTGACACATCGAACAGGCCGAGGGCAACCCATCACAGTGAATACCACGGTATGTGTTGGTCTAGGTATGCTAGCCATAGGTACCTCCCAAAGCACAACTGGGGATATCATGGGGATCTCACAGGCATCTGCATCTGGAGTATTGCACCAGTTCACAGACGCCATGTCAACACATGCTAGTGAGCACGTACATGTCCTCAACACACGTGATTTGTAAACCAGCAATATGCATCTCTTCCAGCACATGGCTGACTACCCTAGGGTACAGGGTGCTATAGCCTGCATGCACGTATGCATCAAAGCACCACCCGATGAGCGGAGTAGGGTCTACATTAACTGCAGGGGCATACCCTCCAACAGCTAGGCCATATGCGATGGCCAGGGCATTAACCTGAATGTGTGTGTTGTCTGCCCTGGAGGCTATGACAATTCCAATATATGGCATCTGATGCAGCTGTACCACGCCTTTGCCAATATGGACATCCCCTACAGTCTCCTAGTGGGGGATACTGGGTAACCACTGGAGTCGTGGCTGATGACACCCATCAGCAATCACACCATAATGAGGCAGATGCACAGGCAAGACATATAATTGAGCATGTGTTTGGGATGCTCAGGTCATGGCCCTGGTGTCTGGACACATCTGGTGGAGCCCTGCAGTATTCACTAGCTACATGCAGACAAATTGTTATGGTATTTGCTACGCTACACAATCTGATCCTGCAGTAACAGTTGCAGCAGAAACAGCATGGGGCTTGGCCACACGGCCCACCAACAATGCCAAGGCCTGTACAGGCACAGTGTGACTTGGAGGAGGAACTACCTGAGCTGGGCCCAGTAGGCGAAAGGGCCATGCACAGTATGACCTCCCCTTGGCAAAGAGGCAACACAAGGCATATGCATTGACACAGTAGGTACCTAGGGATTTCACCCTCTCTGGCTCGCATAGACAGTACAATGGATGCCAAACATGACACTACCTGTGCTCAGCCATGTATAGGAAGTGCACTGTGTGCATCCGACATAGGCAGCCCTCCAGCACCATCCTCAGGTCCAGAACATCCCCCAAGGTAAGTCAATCGACCTAACAATTGGCAGTTGTATTATAATGTGTATGTAGCCTTTGCTATGGTATGGATGTGAGCATACAAGGGAATTTGGTGGCCGACTGTTAGGGCAGCAGACAGTACACATCCATAGTGGCACCATGACATCTGTAGCACATACCGGGATCACAATAGTAGCCAGTAGTACACAGGGTGTCCTAACCCACTGCAGGTTATGGGCTGAACATCATGTGTGTCATACAGCTGGACAGGTGTAGACCAATGCAGACAAATGCTATACAATGGCCTCTGGATATGTCCAATGAATGACCCCAACCCCCACAGACACACACAGACTACAGCAGGCCAGGCAGTTGGATGTAGGTTGCAAAGACTAGGACATCCGACACCACTATGCCAGTAATTAAAGCTAGGATCTGACGTACACTCATATGCCTCCAAACAGCAATTTAGGTAGGTCCACACACTGAAATGGAGTACCTGGCATACCAGTACAGTAGTGGCAAATGTGTACAACTGTCAGTTGTGCCCCCTTCTAATGTACATATGTGAGAGTCATGTGCGCCACCCACGGTGCTGTGTAGGACTGTGGATGCAGTTGGATGTCCCCCCACGCTGTGCAGAAATGTGGCAACTGTCGATGCCATATGACTGTTAGCTACCCTGCAGACACAGCATGCCACCTGTTGGTGTACAACGTAGGGGTCAGCACCACAGTACTGACTATCTGGACATGTGACACATGCAATCCAGTTGACCATACTTGGCATGCTCAAACACATGAAGGTATGACGGTAATGTCAGTTGACAACATGCGTAACAATCATACTGGGCATGCTCACACACTGAAACACAGGACGGCCAGGTCTGCAAACACCAGTGATCTGGACATATCTGCCAGTACATTGCTATACTGTTGGATGACTGTGATGTATGGTATATGTGTGGTACTGCCTATTGTCTGTACATATGCCATGGTGTATTGGTAATTCACATGAGCTGTGTGAGCAGGGTATTGCTACCAACACGTGCAAAGGACGGTTCTTTGTTTGCGGACAGAATGACGCCTTTGGATACAGAGTGGGTAAGGCACATTCCAGCAGGTGGGAGCGGTTGTGCGTGGGTTTCAACGGTGTTAAGCACTGCTGACCTCTGGGTACAGCCCCTTATACTCATTTAGACTCCAAATTTCTTTAACAGTGCACTACTGGCATACTAGTAGACAAACACGCTTACACCCACTCGCTCACTGACATTTGTGCTTACATTTGTCACTCACGCTGGGTGTGTGCGATCCCTTGTGATGCATATTGCATCGGACTATACAGTATCGGGTACGTCTAACCATTAGGCGATGGTAGGTGTTCGACTGTATGGACTCGGCAGCCTGTCCAGTGACATAATCATATTATATGTGTGTTCCTCATACAATCTGCTCCCATCTGGCTGATACATGGGAACCAATACTCTGCAATGCTGACATGTGAATGTTATTTGGATAACGCAGCTCTCTGCTGGGTCATGCTACCGCACACCTAATGTAGGTTTTCTACCTTTTAGATTGGACGACGGGAGACTGCAGGAGTAACACCTTTACCACTTTGCATGGGATAGTCCCTCATTAGGCATAAGTGTCATGTGACAATACTCTAGCAGCTGCAACTCTCCTGATTAGAGGACATTCTTATATTCTATGTGTCTGTAATAGTTGCATGTAATGGTTCTTGTATACATGACATGTCGATATGTTATGTGAAGTAGCATAAGCAACTTGACTACTGCTAGACTAAGCTTTGATTTGTGCTAATATGTATATTTCTGTGCTATGCATGGCTGTAGGTATGTTCTGCCCTGGTACGTCTGACATTTCTACAGAGCAGGTCCCACTTTGGCCATTTGGAATGGTGGCAGCCCTATAGGACCTATATGTAGAGCTATCACATTTGGCAAGGCAACACATACCCACAGCCAGTAGTAAACTGACTACTTCACCGGTTTGCATACGTTAAGGTTATTCTTGTAGCATTATAGTTGCTAACACTGTTTCCTATAACATATAGCTGTTTCTGATACAACAAAATCTTTTTATGACACCACTACACACAATATATGACCTCCTTTCCCGAAATCACAAGCCATGTGCCATAACATTCATTTTGCAGGACACAACTGCCCAGAGTGGAGCGTCCCCCCACAAAGGCAAACAGGTGGTAATCCAAATCTATTATGCTATCATCAACCTAAGGTGGTCAGCGAAATATGCGCTTTCTGTCACTAGCAGACCTCACATACCAATGGGGGAGAATAAACACTGTATCAGGGACACTGGATAACACCCTGAGGGACAGATTTAGATGATTAGTTTTATTAACCAGACACATTGACAGTCACAGGGCATATGTATTCATTCACATTTGTCGAGGTACATGCTGTTTATGACTCATACATGTTGTCATCAGTCATTACCTGTATTCCGCCACCTGTCTACCTCATATCACTAGTTCTGGAAGTATTTAGTTGGACTTTGTTACATTCTGATTCATAAATATGGACGTCCATGCTAATCGGTTACACGGCACTCATATAGTCCCTATGTGTTCCCGCAATGGTTTACAGACTATCCAGTAGATGTGCTCTTCAGGTCTGGGAGGTATAGGCATCTGCTATGCCACATAGGAATATTAATGACTTCCACTGGGCGGGCCTACTGCACCTCCGCCAACCAGCACCTGCACACTTAAGCCCATTATTGCATACCCATGATTCACCTACCTGGCACCCCTCTACAGCACTCATGAATAATATTTACTGTGAGCGCAGCTGGGGTATGAGCACACCCCTACACATTGCCCACTCTCCCCGTCTTGGGACACATGTCATACGTTTTGTCAACCCATGTGTTATTACACTTGCACAACCTACTGTTCCATGTACACCTACATCCTGCTTGCATCGATAAACAGGGGTTCACACGTAGAGTGAATTTTTGGTGTCCCGCAAGGGACCCTGTTATCCATGTTTAAAGTATAGACCTTGCAGATCTCTCCCACTGGTACTTTACTGCCAGTGTTTTGGACAGCAGCAGTGTATTTATCTTTATTGCCTGTCTGTATATCTGACCGGCCTAGCTGGGCAGTGTGGGAGGTAAACGTTTGTTTATTGGACCTCCCAGTAACATATGCCCGGTCTGAACATATGTTACCCATAATTGCTGTAAAGTAACCTAGTTATGTACATGTGTATACCTACAATGACATATATATTTGTTTTGTGTGTATTTGTGTATATATATATATATATATATATATATATATATATATATATATATATATATATATATATATATATATATATATATATATATATATATATATATCTATATATATATATATATATATATATGTTTGTGTGTGTGTGTGTGTGTGTGTGTGTATATATATATATATATATATATATATATATATATATATATATATATATATATATATATAGATATATATATAAATATATATATTTATATATCTATATAAACATCTGTGTGTCTGTTAACCAATTCATTTCTGGGACATACCCACTTACACATGCGTATTGGGTTTTATCTCTGCTTCAACAGCATACTATAGCCTTTGTCATTATGACACCGACACTTCACTCCAGTTAACTTGTAATCAGTATACAGTACATTATACAGGGGACAGATGTCGCACTTTTTTCATGTCTGGAGTACCGCTGATAAGTGTGATGTGATACAGTGTCATTTGACCTATTTCTCATCTGCACAGCCTATTATTCCTGCTACTGTATTTGTTTCTGTACCCATTCATATTATTTATGTTAATAAATGGAGTGCTTGTGTTACAGAAAATGTATGTCAACATATTGATGTCTGCATGTAGTTGTGTCTTTTGGCTTTTCCCGGTTTGGGGTCGCCACAGCAGAGCTCCAGTCTGCTAATAGTTGGCAGATAGGTTTTATGTGCCGAGATGCCAGCCCTGATGCACAACCTCCAAAGATGGTATGCCCATTCACGCATGTCTCCATGCAGAAGACGCTCTAGCTGGGAATCGCACCTACGTACTAGCTGACCTACACGGACCACTCCATTGCAACTGGCACAACCAACCCTGGCACTCCTGTGTCCATATTCGTATAGCCATAGTTCCTCCAGCCCACCTGTGTTGAGTTTCCACGCGTAACAGCCATTATCCACCTGATATCGCAGCCATGACACACCTTTACACATTGCCCTCTCCAGAGCGTTGGGGCCCTACACACATTTTGTACCATCTCATGTATTCACAGGGTCTCCCTCCATTTATAATTGCACATACGTGCCTTTTCTGGTGTTATGGATTACGAATAATTTGCTGGTTACAAGTGTAGGTGGACACAACATGAACTACATTCCGTCTGTGTATAATGTGGACGTAGCACTTCAACGATATTATGGCCACTGGTATAACCCTGCCTCTGGTGTGAATAGTGGTGTTCTACTCACTCTTGTGCAGCTTTATCTGACATATGCTGCAAGCACTTTATAATACCTTAGTTGCTGTAGATTCCCTTCACAACCCTTACTTATGCTTTCATCTTTCGGCGTTCATTATATATATATATATTATATACATATAATAGCATATTTCTTTTATGTCTGTGGATATTTATTTATACACACATATCTATCTATCTACATATATATACAAGTTACATCTGTACAAAACAACATACATTTGCTATGCTGAAAGCTGCTTACACCCGCGCAGGTGCACTTGCATCTCCTTATTGTGAGTTACATATGTTTACTGTCACTTCTTTGTGCTTACAAAGTGCCTTATTCCTTATGACAGTACCACTTTTATTGATGGAATCCGGTTAATGGTCCCATACGAAACATGTGTTCACCTTTACATGTTTAAATGTTGACTTTACAGCACAAAGGCATTCATTACACAAAAAATTGATATGTGCTATAGTTGTACTTGAACCGGGAATGCCTTTACGTTAGGCAGATGCTCTAACCACTACACTATTGGTGCTCTGCCTCATTTATATGTATACCCATTGTTCATAGCTACCCTAACATATGCCTCACCACTTCACTTACACAGCAGGCATCCATTCTCCTGCTGGGAAAACCGCAGTACTACACTTGCGACATTCTCTATTCCCTACTGCTATGGACCCGTGCTGCATGTTTACTCACTCCAATGATATTCAGATCTCCAACACCTATATAGTCCTGGCACATACATGTGTTTGATTGTCAGGGTGTTCATGTGCTGTTCCGTGTTTAGGCTTGTCTGACTGGTGACTGGAACTGCCCTGTACCTGTTCAAATGTCAGATGTAGCACATGGACAGAGTTGGTCCCGATTTTAACATTCTACCTGTGTTTGCAGACGCAGGGGTTTGGGCACCTCTGACCACATTATTAGGTTGGCACTACATAATATAGGGTGGGGGGTGGTTCCACTACATGATACAGTGTGGGGGAGGGGGTTTCCACTGGTGTTTCCCTTCACATTTCACTATTTAATTCATTCGTATATACGATGAATATTATTCTGGACATCACTTATGAATTCACTACAGGTATGCAATAGTCCTGTCAACAAATGTGACAGTTGGTTGGTGTACATATGTGTACAGACCTCTGTGATACTCGAGGACTAATTTCAACAGTGACAGGGACAAGGCAATGACAAATCAGGGACAAGCACGGACACTTCTACAATATTAGTACTATTAACTTGGAACGTGTTGACAGATTCAGAGACATATGTATTACTGTTAGAAAAATAGGTATTAATGTGTGTATTAGCAATATGCTTAGTGCATTTAGAGCTTAAAAAGGGTTAACACATTTATTCTATTTCATACTGCAAAATGCCCAGTAAACCTCTTAGGCAGAGACCTTATGCAGTTATTTGGTATAGCAGTAGTTCCGACTATGCAGGGTATGGAAGCGCAGCGACAAATTGATACCTTTGCAGTGCAATCAGAGGGTGACATGTTTTATTGGTACAGCCAGGACATGGTTACGACTGGTCCAGGGGCAGTGACTGAAGAGTTGATGAACGTAGCCATCAGCAAGTTCCCCTCCCTTGACATTGATAAACAGCATTTGTTGCACTGTACTCTATATTATTGTGATACACCAGGACCTGATATGGAATATGAGCAAGAATTGTTTAGAAATCATGCAAACAGATTGGTATTATGTAATCTGTCCTGGGACACAGAAGGGAACAGTGTAGCCAGCTGTTCATTGCCCCAGGAGTTCTTTGCACTCTATAAGTCTAATCGATGACCACATTTTAGCTTAACTAAGGACAAGAATGTAAAATGGGTAGACTTAGGAGAAAAAGTCACGAAATGGGAAAAACAGTGTTAGAACTGTCAGAAGAGGGAATACAAATGCAGAAGCTGAATTGGATAACTCAGACCCACCCAGCTGTACACTTGCAGTCTAGCAAGGACAGCTGATTAGCACTCCTATTGAAGGAGGAAGAGAATGCCTTACAGAATATACCAGAAAATCTCTGGTCAACAGGAAAATCAGATGTAGGACTTATTCGTACAGCAGGACCAGTTACTATTATGCCAAAGTCAGCATTTAGACCACAAAAGAGGCAGTATCCCTTAAGAAAAGATGTAGAGGTAGGAATCAAACCTATTATAGCAGCTTTACTTAAGGAAGGGGTGCTGGTGGAATCTCCTGATTCACCATGTAACACACCCTTATTTCCTGTTAAGAAAGCGAATGGAGAGTGATCAAAGATTTACAAGATGTAAATGATGCAGTAATACCAAGGGCACCTACGGTGCCAGACCCACACACCCTGTTGAATAATTTAAAACCTCAACAGAAATATTTTTCTGTAGTAGATATCAGCAATGCGTTCTTTTCGATACCGATACAACCTGAAAGCCAGCATTGGTTTGCATTCACATTTTAGGGGAAAATGTATGCATATACGCGACTACCACAGGGGTATTGTGAAAGTCCAACAATATTCTCACAAGAAATGGCAAGCAACTTGGCAGGATTTACCCCACCAAGAGGTAGTCAGATTTTATGTTGACGATATCCTGCTGGCGTCCCCCACCCAGCAAGATTGTAAAGAGGATACCATAGAGCTATTACAATTTTTAGCCACTGAAGGACATAAAGTAAATAAAAATAAACTGCAGCTTTGGAAAAAACAAGTTAAATACCTAGGATATGTAATATCCTAGGGAGGTAGGACATTAGATGAGGACAGAAAAATAGCAATTTTGCAAGCACCAAAACCCACTACCAAGAAGGAAATGATGTCCTTCCTGGGTACGACTAATTTTGGTCAGAGCTGGATTCCAAACTATGCCTTGGAATCTGCACCGTTGACTAACCTGATTTATAAAAAGCCTTTGGCAGCACAGGATTTATTACAATGGACACCAGAAGCAGAATCTGCTTTCTGCAACCTGAAACAGTTAATAGCGCCCTCATTAGTTTTGGGATTACCAAACTATCACAAATGTTTTTTTTCCAAACTGTAGATTGTAAGCAAGGTTATATGAAATCAGTGTTAATACAGCAGCATGGGGACAAGCTTTGCCCTATTGCTTATTATTCGTCACAACTGAACCCAGTGGCACGGTCTTTACCTCACTGTGTACAAGCAGTAGTGGTAGCCGCAATGGCAGTACAGGCTTCGGCCTCAGTAGTGTTGTTCCACCCTCTTACATTGAGAGTGCCTCATGCAGTCATGATTATTTTACTGCAAGAAAAGGTAGCATATATTTCCCCTGCAAGGCATCTTTCCTGTATGACTATATTGTTGAGCCAACCTTATATGACAATTGAACGATGTATGACTTTGAACCCTTCTACCTTGCTCCCAACTCCTGCAGATGGCACACCACACAGCTGCCTGCAGGTGATTGAGCAAAAGACACTGCCTAGAAAAGATCTTACGGATGTTCCCTTGGATGGTGCTGAGGTGACATAATACGTGGACAGCTCATGCAAAAGGGGTCATGCAGGACAGAACTTAGTAGGATATGCAGTAGTTTCTGACACAGACATTATAGAAGCAAAATCTTTACCAAATAGTTTATCTGCACAGGCAGCAGAATTGATTGCTTTGACACAGGCATGTACCTTAGCAAAGGGCAAATGTGTGAACATTTTTACTGACAGCCAGTATGCTTTTTCTACTGTACATGCTTTTGCGCAACAGTGGAAAAATCGAGGAATGATAACATCTACTGGCAAACCAATCAATCATGCACAGTTTATTTTAGATCTTTTAGAATCTATTCAGTTACCTCAGAAAGTAGCTATTTGTAAATGCACAGCTCATACCAAGCAACAGGACAGGATTTCAAAAGGTAATGCGAGAGCTGATACAGCTGCAAAGCAGGCAGCTTCAGAAGTATTTCTTTTGAATGAGGAAATACAACCCGCTGAGATTTTAGACTTAGAAATGTTAAAGACAATTCAAATGCTTACTATGCAAACTGAAAAACAAAGATGGGTAAAACGAGAAGCAATTCTCAAAAAGGGGCTGTACATCTCTAAAGAAGGAAAACCGATATTGCCGTCTAATTTGTTTAGATATGCAGCTTTGTTGAGCCATGGGCAGTGCCATGTCTCAACAGGGGGGATGGTACAGCTGGTGAACCAAGTGTTCATAACGTATGGATTTACAAACTACTCTAAAAAATTTTATTTGTTATGTCACATCTGTAATAAACATCATGCACAAGGGGCATTGAAGCCCAAGCAAGGGAGTTTCCCTACGTCACCATATCCGTTTCATACTATCTGTATGGATTTCATAGAGTTGAATAAATGTGAAAATAAGAAGTATTGTCTTGTCATTGTAGATATGTTTTCCAGATGGGTGGAAGCCTTTCCGACTAAAAATCCAGACGCTATGACTGTGGCCAAAGTGCTTGTTAAAGAAATCATCCCTAGATTTGGCATTCCGGAAAGGATCTACAGTGACAACGCCACATACTTTGTAAATCAGACCATACAGCATTTAAGTAGACATTTTGATATTTCTCTAAAGAATCATTGTGTGTATCACCCGCAATCATCAGGGCTAGTAGAGAGGCATTATGGGATTTTAAGGAGTAAGATAAGAAAATTAATAACAGAAACGCAGAGAAACTGGGTGTACTGTCTGCCCCTGGCACTGTTGAGCATGAGAACTGTTCTGAGTGCAAAAGGATTGACTCCTTTTGAAAAGCTCTTTGGAGGGGCTTACTATATTCCTCAGTGGAAATCTCTCATGCCCGCAGACCAGGAAGGTGACAGTACATTAGCTGAGTATATGCAAAAACTCCTAAATTCTAAACATTTGTTGCAGTTAAAATCTGTTTCAAATAAAGAACGAACCAGACCGTCAGAAGTGGCAGTGCCCCCTGGAGCATGGATCTGGCTGAAGATAGTTAAGAAGAAGAATTGGGCATCTCCAAAGTGGGAAGGTCCATATCAGGTGTTTTGTCAACACCCACTGCAGTCAAAATTGCGGAGCGTGCCTCCTGGATCCACTTGACACTGTAAATTAGTTAAAAACTTTGAACTGGACAAAAATCTTGTTACATGCCAAGAGCAAAAATGATAGAGTCCAGAAGAAACAGGAATGCAGAACAACCCTTTCCTCAGAAGTATTACATAATTATCCTGTTAATTGTATTAGTGACAATAATCTTTTTGTTGTGGCCATTTCTTTTCCCAGCCACACAGACTGAACTGAATAAACGTGAAGCATTAATCATAAACTGGCATCCAAACTTTAACACTTACCAGGCAATTAAATATGTGTATGCTGAGACTTTCAATGTTTCAAATTGCTGGATATGCACAGCTTTGCCGACAGCATACAGGATGTTATTAATGACTACAGTCCCCCTAGGGGTCAATGAGACCTGGGAGAACTTGATTTATGACACCTCAACCATCACAGCACAAGATAAAATAGCATTGCACTTGTCTGTTCCACAAAAGGGAACTGTGTGTTTTTATAAAAATGATACTGTTCAGGTGGGTTGGAGCAATTGCAATGTGACTGTTCCTTATAAATGTTATACTAAAGGTAACAAAGTAGATCTTTATTGTAATACAAACTATGATTCATTTCTTGGATTGATGCACAAAACATTTGATGAAGTAAAACATAGTTATGTTCTTTATAAACAGCTGTCTACAACTGATAGAAAAATGTTTCATGCAGGGCGAGTGTACATTCATAGCAAGGTTACTAGAAAGGCATACAAATGGTTACCTGAGAATTGGTCCGGCAGTTGTTTTTTAGGTTACCTGGCTCTGGCCATACAACACACTGCAGTTTTGCCTCATGGAAAAATTTGAAATTTCCGAGAAGTCATCAAGAAACCTGTAAATCCAGTAGGACAAATCGATGCGCGTTGGAAAGACCATCACTCTCTAGGCAAAGGACTGATACACATGGACTTGAGTGATAGCGCTATATCGTGGGCAGGCATATTACCAGCATATGGAGCAATGAAATCGATCTGGGAGCTGAGAAAACTGTCAAAACTTCTCAAAGTAATGAGCAATGCAACTTTTTCTGCTCTCGAATTGGTGACTGATGAACTGAATGCTATGAGAACTGTAGTGCTCCAAAACCGCATGGCTCTCGACTTTACCCTAGCGGCGAGAGGTGGTATGTGCACTTTAATCCAAGAAGAATGCTGTTCATATATTCCTGACCATAAACACGAGATAGACAATCATCTTGAGTTAATTCAGCAAGTGTCAGCCATGACCAAACCAGACCCAAACCCACTGACGGAATTTTTCCAGAAATGGTTTGGGGGTGGGGTACCATCCTAATGAACATCCTGATTGCCATTTGTGTAGGTATGCTCCTACTGGGAGTATGTGTTTGTTGTGGTATCCCCTGCATGAAAAGACTGATTAAAGACCTTATACACATTTCAGTTTCTGAAACCTTATATCAAAGTACTGAGTTTGAAGAACTGTTAAAAGGCTAAAAATGCTTTCATAAGTTTAAACTGAATGACTTTCTTAACTGCAAATCCCGAGTGGAAGAGGTTAGGAGAAGAAAACAAACTGTTTATGCTTATTTTGAAAGTAGAATAAAAGTATTAATAGGGGGGAAATGTTAGAAAAATATGTATTAACGTGTATATTAGCAATATGCTTAATGCATTTAGAGCTTGAAAAGGGTTAACACATTTATTCTATTTCATACTGTATAAATCTGTACAAACTGCAGTTGCTTTCTGACCTTGTACTGTTAGCTAAAATCTTGCTTGTGCCTTGGAAATTTACTGAAAAGCAGGTGATTTCTGCTTGGTATAGGAAAATAATGAATAGAACAATACTACTCGTATGAAACTTAGACAAGAAGCTCCGCTGTGCCATGAGAAAATACACAGCTGTAGAAGTTACAGATAATTAGTACAAAGCCTGCTTGAAAATATGAACTGCAATCAGCATTTGCTTGTATCTGTATTAGAAAAGTACCTTGAAAAGTAACACTGTACAATAGACGCTTGTAAATGGATTAATAGTCACCATGGCCAGGTTGTTTTTCTCAAAAGTTTCTCACAAATCTAGTCATGCCAGCAGAAAATCTGAAGTAACATCTGCTGTAGAACAATGCTAAAAGTTGTGCTTGATTACGTCAGCTTAGAAGGCCATGTCTTGTAAAATAGTATAAGAATGAACATACTTCCTGTTAGTAGTTAGACAAATCCTTGTATTTGCATGTTTTTGTCTCCTTGCAGCAAGTAAATTAAAGTGCCTTAACTGAACCTTACGTGTATTGGTCTTTGAAGTTTTTTTCCTTTGACAATTACTACTTATTTTCTGCAGTTAAAAGTGTCTATTACTCTTAATTATTGTCATTAATCATTCTCATTCAACACCTTTCCTCCAAAGGTCACTGGCTTTGTGAGTTATTCAGAGGCTGGCCAGTTATTGTGCGAATGCTCTGACCATTGGTAGGGTTGCCACATTTTCATATGTACAGGATGGGATATATTCTGGAGACACCAGATTGTTTAGGCCAACACATACCCACGGTTAGTGCAGGGTTTAGAACATTCAATATTTTTCTAGCTGAGAGCCTATTCCTTTAGCACTTTAGTTGCTTATTCTGTTTTTTGTACAAATTACGTATTTTATATCCAGACATGACTGCTTTAGGCAACTGTTACATGAAGTATGGTACATAGCTATTTCCTACAATCACAGGACATTTGCCATTGTATCATTCTTGGTCAGGACACACCTACCCAAACAGTGACTGTCCCTCACACAGTGGGTCATGAGGTACCCTGTTTACATCAGCGCCTTAATTCCCCCTATTTCCAAGTGCGACAATGCAAATGTGTACAATATATTCTCTCGATTATTCATGTGGGGAGACGTGCGTCACGGGCAGGTGTTTGATCCGGGGTACTAGGTTCTGCATGACCTTCTAGGGCTGAACAGTCTCGTGCACCACTACTGCACATTCAACTTGTGTCCAGATGTCTACAGGACTGGACATTGTGTCGTGATACCAAGTCTGATGTTTACACAGGTTACTTATCCCATAAGAGATATCCAAAAATTGAACAAGGCCAATACCGTCCATTCTTTTGGATTTACGAAAATGTGTTAGGGTTTTACATGCAAGGGATACATAGTTTGCAATCCTGACATTGTCTAGGGTGACACTGCCTACTACATATGAGTAGTGGTAACTACGTGTAGATATGGCTGCGCCATGCTAGTAGGCCGAGTATGGCTGGATTTGGTGGATGTTCAGGTATAGGGGCGGGTTGTGTGCTGTGGAGGGGATGATGGGTATTCAATTATGCATCCAGGTGTGTTGCATTTGGATGGGCCAGTTCCATCCAGACCATTCTATGGGTATGTGCCGTGATGTTTCTGTACATGTGTATCGCATATTTTAATATACATATGTTTGTGTGATTATGTTCTACAGTATGGCCTGTCAGGTTGTATTGCAGATGTGTATACTTGTTCTTTGTGTTTCTTTCTGATTCACCTGCTGCTCCCTCATACATCTCCAGTTCACCTATTCTGCATCCAATACAGTCTCACCTTTGTGGATTATACCACTACCCATCCCCCACACACACATATTCCTGACACTCCATCCATCCCTTATTTGGTTGATGGCCCATGACACGGTCAAGGGAACACATTGCCTACACTATATATGTCAGGTACCTGTATGGTTGTGTGGACTACCCTAGCATGTTTCACCTTCTACATGCTGTACATTACGTACATATGTATACACCCATACTTAACTTTCATGACATGGTTGGTACACCCGGGTAATACCCGTTCAGCTGTGACACATCCTGACAAGAATGGCTTGGACCGCATATGGGCAGATTCTGGCCGACTGCTCTGACCATTGGTAAGGTTGCCACCTTTTCATATGTCCAGGATGGCATATATTCCGGACACAAATCAGATTTTACAGCACAACACATACCCACGGTCAGTACTATGGATAATACTTTTGCTTTCTGCCTACATGTTAGCTTATTGTTGTAGCAGTTTATATGCTCCTTCTGCTTCGTTTTCTTGCTTATTCTATTTCTTGTCACATGTGGTATGTTACATATGGACATACCTATTGTATGTGACTATTACATGCGATGTGGGATATATTTCTGTCATACGGTCACTAGATATTTACATTTATAATGGTTTTGGTATGGACACAACTGCCCAGCTGTGTACTATCCCTCACAATATGGGACAGCTGGTAACCCTGACCATTCGGCTGGATGTAGCTATTGGCGGCGCACTAACATGATGCGTTTCACTTCCACTTGGTATAACTATCTACAATGTGTTAGAATACAGGCACGGTTTTCAATGTCATTTGTTCGAGGTACGGAGACTCGATATTTCCTACCGTGCATTTGTGTTTGCTTCTTAATTTTGTGTTTGCAAGAACTGTCTTGCATGCTTTGCAAACATTTCAGTATCCATGGACACTGACAGGTGTGATTACTATTGCAGGCAAATTGTTATATTCAAGCATTTTAGGTTGCACGTCAACAGCTGACATTTCCACACCTCCGTGCGGCACCTTGACACGTCCTATGCACTCGCACTCATTTCCTATGCACGTGGCTGTGGCAGCAGCGTGCCTTTATTAATATGCATTTGGTGCTACTGTGCCATCTACATGCCGCACAGTCGGCGCAAGCCTAACGTCTGCCTTGCACCGAACTTCATGAATCCTGGGCGTTATTTCATACTTTTAATACTATTTTTTCCATGTCCTTTTCTTACATTCTGTTGAAAGTCTCATTTTCCTTGTAGCTCCTGCTCTTCTTTGTCCATTACATACTAGACCATATTTTTTGTTCACCATTCTACAACACAGTTGTGTAATGTGAAATTCTAGTACATATTCTTTGACAACGTGACAGTCACAATTTTGTTCATTCCTAAACCTTAAACTTTTTCGGTTCTGGGATGTTTCACTTTTTATCTATATCTATGTATGTGTGTATGTAAATCTATATGTATTTATCTATCTATATATAGTAAGAGAGGGATATACAGATATAAATATATTGATATCTGTATCTATCTATCTAGATATCTAGCTATCTCTTTGTCTATAGGATCTATTACGAATAGTTGAACTGCAGAAATGTCAATGTGCTTAACACTGACAAACATACACTGAAAAAAACAAATTGACACCCTACCAGATTGTGTAATCCCTGAGGAAATGGTGTATCCACTTCAGCTGGGCATGGTTGATCTTTCACAGCTATATTACATAATCAAACTTTTAAAAGTTCGAACGTCACATGGTCAACACCATATGATCAAACTCTTAAAAGTTTGAAAATTTAATAAAAAAAATAAACCAAAAGAAAAAGCCTACCTGAATGGTTTAAGCGGGGGGGCAAGCTCCCCTGCACCGCCCACACCCCCCGCTCTTTAAATATACCAACTCTGAGATTGCACTACATTGTAGAAAAGGGAAATCTTGCCAATCAGCACTGTACGGAGATCTCCATTGCAATATTCGAACTTTTAAAAGTTCGATCATATGGTGTAGACCATATGTAGACCATATGAAGTTCGAACTTTTAAAAGTTCGACAATGTGATATGGACCCGATCTTTCACATCTATTGACCATTTGTATATGTTGATCAAAGTGAGTTGACAATACAGAGGTGGACAAAATGAAAATCGCCTCATTGCCAGGTAATATATGGATCCTTGTTGTTTTGTCAACAGTACGGTTCATCGAACCGTACTTTGTCTAAATCACTTTAGCGAATGTGCATTTTGTCGAAAATGCACGTTCGCTAAAGAGAACAACAAAAGAAAAAGACACGCTATTAGCATATACTTTTAGTTGTACATCAACGTATACCGTTGATGTACAACTAAGGAAACTTGTTGAGATCGTACTACAGTGGGGATAAGGGAATATTCCCTTTTCCCCAATGTAGTGCGATCTCGGAGTGGGAATATTAAAGCAGGGGGTGTGGGGGGTGCAGGGTGCTTGCCCCCCCTGCATATTAGTGTTTAATGTATTTTTGTTTTTGTTTTATGTTTGTTTTTTTATTTTTCCGCGAAAGTGCATTTTCGACAAAATGCACTTTTGCGGAAGTAAGTTCGATGAAGTACAGTTCGATGAACCGTAATATCGATTACTGAACAAAGACCTATATATATATATATATATATATATATATATATATATATATATGTGTGTGTATATATATATATATATATATATATATATATATATATATATATATATAAATAATTCGCATACGCTCCCGGTTCCTACGTGGCAATGTAATCCAAATAGCAGCAGTTATATCAAGGTCACTGAGGACACCAAGACTCTTTTCAGAGAAATAAATCCTTTTATTCTGCAGGTAGTGAGCGCTTTCGCCAAGAGGCTTCTTCAAACTGTTACATCATCGATGAGTGGAAGACCCAAGTTCAGAAATGCCGTCAAGCTGGTCCACGCTTGACGGCATTTCTGAACTTGGGTCTTCCACTCATCGATGATGTAACAGTCTGAAGAAGCCTCTTGGCGAAAGCGCTCACTACCTGCAGAATAAAAGGATTTATTTCTCTGAAAAGAGTCTTGGTGTCCTCAGTGACCTTGATATAACTGCTGCTATTTGGATTACATTGCCACGTAGGAACCAGGAGCGTATGCGAATTATTTGTGTATTTTTTGGTGCTTTTATTCTGGTTCTTCGTTCCTTAAGCTGGGTGTGTGTCTTCTGGATTTTGTTTTGATAAATATATATATATATATATATATATATATATATATATATATATATATATATATATATATATAAAAATATATATATAGATCTCCTACTATTCGCCAAAAGCGCATTTCACGGAAAATCAAATTAGTGTGCACTTTTTACCGAAAGCACAGTTCACCGAAAACACAATTCACCGAAACACATTTCACCGAAAGCTATATAAGTCCTTTTTCCCACTGTAGTCTGACCCTGGAATTAGTATATATAGTAAGGGGGGGTGGGGGTCACATTGGGGGGTGTGGGGTGTGTAGCCCCCCCACATATGTTACGTATATATTATTGTCAGAGAACAGTAATATATTGACATTACATATATTCATTTATATAATTCAAAATATTTAAAATATGTGGGGGCTACGCCCCCCACACCCCCCTTACTATATATATATATATATATATATATATATATATATATATATATATATATATATATATATATATACTAACTCCAGGGTCATACTACAGTGGGGAAAAGGCCATATATAGCTTTCGGTGAAATGTTTTTCGGTGAATTGTGTTTTCGGTGAAAAGTGCACGGTGAAATGTGTTTCAGTGAAATGTGCTTTTGGTGACTAGTAGGAGATCCATATATATATATATATATATATATATATATATATATATATATATATATATAAGATAATATGAATATATGTATATAGAACACACTAGTTTTAGATCTTGTCCACTTGCCAGAATCCTGCATCAATAAGAGTATGTCTCACTGTATTTGCCTAAAGAGGAAAGATTATTATTGTTCATCCATTTTGAAGCAATAATGTCTTATTTGATAATTCCATTTTGCCTTTTATCTCGTGTCAATCTGTGGGTAAATATGTTTCCTCACATGTTTCATCATGATGCCCATGCTTAATCCTCCACCCACCCTTTCCCATAATCCCTTACCCTGCCTTTGCCAATTTTCCTTTTCATTTTATGTTTTATTCTAGATTTTATTACTAAACAGCTCAAACTGTGTCAAAGCCAAACACATTTTATCTATATTTTCTGATAATAATACCACCAATTTGCAATCATCAGCAAACAGCCAAAGTACGATTGTTATCCCTATGTGTCCTCTGGCAAACTTAAACTTTCTCTCAGTCATTCAGCCATCTTAACAGAATATCTATAATTGTTGTGCATAATAATGGGAAAAGTGGGCACCTGTGTCTTTTCTCCTTTACATATTTATTTCCTTGCAATTTCCCCACCTATATAGAAGAATTGTATTCTTTTAGATGTAATACCCTTACCCATACCCTAATGTGGCTGTGTATCACTACCACCTCCAGTACAACACTGAATAGTATGACGCCAGCCTGATCCCTGTTTTCCTTTTAACATTATCCAGAAAAGCAAAGGACAACCATTTATTATTTACACACTGCCTTTCCTTTACGAATCCCCTAGCTATCTTTTATTTTCCCAAAAGTCTATCAAATTATATTGAAATCCACATTTAACAGACATATTAACTAATAAATTATCAGTTTTAATTATCCAGTTGGAATGCTGACATACTCTCTTAACTACTGGCTTGAGTGGTCTTAGTGCTTCAACTTCTTTCGTTCAGCTTTTAGGTAAGGTTCAACCATCATCAGTAAAACCAAAACCTTAACTTCTGTCCCTGTGTTTGGTATCCTTGGTTCATCAAAACATGTAGTACATTTCTCTCTGAAGTCCTAATTTATCACATCCCTAATTGTGTAATAATATTCATCAGCATGCCCTTCAAAACCTGACATTACCCTCCCACTTAGCTTATGTTTATTTTCAGTTCCTTTCTACAGTTTGGCCTGAACAATTCTTCTTCTTCATCCTTCATCAAGCCTCCCCACTTCCAATTAACGTCTTTTTAACCCTGTTCTGACATTTTTATATTGAACGTTGTCACCATTTATATAAGGACTTGAGTAAAGACTTTTCAGCACTTTAATTAACTCCTGATCATTCTCTACCACCTCCTACCTTTCTGATATTAGACAGGTAAGTATCATTACTTTTCCATTGTTGTAGTTTGCAAGCTATTTATTACCCCATATGTCACCCAGTCACAGTCAAAATTATTTTTCCTGCTATCATATATTTTTTTGTCTTTCTGGTATTTATTTTAACGTATTTTAACCTACTTTCTTCTCATCTTATTTTTTTTTTTGCATTTGTTTTCTTACCTACCCTTTGACTTTCAAGGTTTTCTCCATCTGTTATTGAAATACTTTTCATGTTTTCTGCAATTCCTGAAGTTTGCAGTCGACCATCTTCTGTCTTTTTCCCTCCATAAACTTTCCCGTGGCAGTCACTTTAATTCCAACCTACTACACTAACACCAATTGTTCCTTCTCATTTTTATTTTCAGTCAAAAACCTCTGTCACCCTAAAATGCAATTCTTCCCTTACTTCTACTGATCCTCACTTCGACTTCCTCTGTATCTCTCTCCAGCAATTTTTCCTTAGCGGATAAAATTATATGACATGGTCTATGATTTTATTATCTGATATACCTGCTTGATCTATCCTTTAGTTTATATAAGTTTATAGGTTCATAGGTGTTTACTAAGCTAACAACCATGAGGGCCTTTTAAGCCTTACCATGCATCCCAAATCTCTGACAAGTTCTGATACCCTTGATAAGTGTAAGCATGGGTCTGGGAGATGAACCATTTTTATCTTAAAAAAAAGCCCAATCCACTTGACTACAAGTTCACATTACTAGAAGTAAATTCTTGTTTATTTCCCATTTTTCTATCTCATCCAGAGATGCACCCTTTTCTCAATTCATCCCTGCTTTCCTGTTAAGTCTTTACAACCACCTTCCACTGGGGTATATAACTTATTTTCTTGGTTGCATGGGCACCTAAAACTAGACTTTCAAGTCTGCAATAATTGTAGAGGGGTTTTCCTAGTGCATTCTGCAACTCTTTTAACAGACTGCTTTGCTTTCCTGGCTTCTACTTTCTCCTTCTCTCATTAACCACCATCTAGATAATGTTCTCTTCCTGCAATTTCCTCCACTAACCTACCTTCTGTTTGTCTTCCTGCCTCTCACTCTCAGCCATTCACCATTTTGTACGTTTTTGCCCTGCATTCTTTAATTATACTATCTCTCTTCTCTAGTGATCGTCCTTTATCTTAACATCCACCACCTTCCACTTCTCATTCCCTTCATTCATTGTATTTTTGCCATGTAAGACAGTCAGTACAGCCATTGTTTATATAATAAAGTGGACTTTTGGCACCAGCTTATTAGAGACCTCTATTTATCAAAGTGTGAGTCTATGAACTATTCATTGTCAAATGTCCTACAGTCGATAACATATTTTTCCTTCCTGTAGATAACCATCAGCTTCCACAAGCTCCTCCCCTCATTCACCATGTCTACTTGACCTGCCTTAGTCTCACAGACTATACTCAAGCCCCTTCTGTGGGTGAAAAGAGGAGATTGAGGATGGTGATGCAATGTCATACAGTTGCTGGGGAGTATGCCCTAACTCTTGCTTCCTCACAGCATCCTTGTTAGCTCTATTATCACTGCCCTTGAGAGGTGCAGGAATGTTTCCACATGTGTACAACCTCCTGGTTAGGCTGCTCACAACTTATGCTGCTCAATGCAGAGCAGAGCTCACTAGACTTGTATGCTGTTCATTACAATGAACCTAGGTTGCCTCTATTTCCCTATGATGTACAAGCTGACATCAGCCACTCACAACCATCCTCGCTAAAGCTCCTCAGGCACCTGTGCTGCTAATCATGCGCAGGTCATCTGGGGCAATGTAAGGGCTTTATACCTCTGTGCATGCTAGGTAACAGTTTTATCAGAGGGTAGTATTAATGAAAGGTAGTTCAAAAATGTGTTTGACACAACTATTTTGAAAACTGAGCTTTCAGTGACAACACGAGTGCTCTTAGTTTGAATCCACCCTGCAAAGTCTTTACATTACTGTAGCACCTCTATCTATCTATCTATCTATCTATCTATCTATCTATCTATCTATCTATCTATCTATCTGTCTGTCTATATCTATTTTTGCTTGAATGTAGAGCAGAATTGTAGTTGCTAGGTGTGACAGGCACAAGGAAACTACAATTTGTTTTTAAAATAGGCTACCATCTGAAGTTAAGGACAATTACAAATTTTCCTTCAGCTAAGTTAGGAAACTACGAAATAACATCCAACTTTATTCATAATGACACTTCCTTCTCTAACCTAGTAGATATTGACAGTATATTAGCAAACACATTCAGCATAAATTTTAACCCACAGATGACTATCCAAAGCCTACTTATCCCTAATTTCTCAGACCTCCCCATTGTTACACAAACCAGGAAGCACAGTACTTAACACTAATGCCAAACCAGTCAATGCAGAGAGGGTCTACAGAATATTTACTAAAGGTGCTCTCCAGGACTAAATTATGTCCTCAGTGGGGTCTGCAACATCTGGCAATTTAATAAACAGTATTAAACAAGCTCAGACAGAGCCACTGCTTAAACTGTTTAACCCAAGTTTAGCCACTGACTTTGTCCCCGAGGTTTGGCCTATAGCTGTAGTGATACTATTCTACAAAGGTTGCCACGCCACTTATCCTGGAAATTATAAGCCCATCAGTTTGATGAATCTTAGTTGCAATCCCATGGAACATACTATATTTTACCTCATAAACTATGGTACTAAAAACATCATAAGGGTATAACAACAACATTTTGGCTTTGTCAAAGGTAGAGCCTGTTTATTGAATCTGGTTAACTTCTTTGAATGGGTAACACGGGCTGTTGAAAGCAGTCATGCTTTCCACACAGTAAATCTTGACCTGGCCAAGGCATTTGACACCATCCTCCATTCTAGCATAGTTCATAGGTTCATGGAAGGTTACTAGGCTAATGGCCCTAGAGCCCTTACAAGCCTAGTTATATTTATCCTGATTTGCCCTAACTGTCAGTGTTGAGGTGAGTAAAGTTCACAGAGGTAAGGGCCTATGGTAGTTAGTAACAACTTTCTCTGTCCAGGAGGGACATGGGCATCACCCTAATAGGTAGCATTTGAAGACAGGCATGGAGGTGCTCCGTTTTGCATGAACTGGAAGCTGGTTCCAGAAAAGTGACAGTCTCTCGGAGATGTATCTATCTCTCTAGCATGACCTGTTCATGTCAGAGGCTAGGTTAAGATCCCTGGCACAAGTGACCCTCATGCAGTTTTCTTTACAAATGTGTAGCATTTCCATCAGAGCCAGGTCAGAGACTTCCCAGTAAGCCAGGCAGAGGTCACCCCTTAGTAACCTGTAGGAGACAAAATACAGTGAAAGGGCTTTCAGTCTTTCTGCATAAGACTTGTTTTGTGTACCATGTAATTTCTTGGTGATAAACCTCTGTGGTCTCTCCAAATGTTTTAGGTGTCTGGTGAGGTACATACAAAAAAAGAACACTGTACTCGATTCTTGGTCTGTTGAGGGCTGAGTATGATGCAGTTGTAACATTCTTAGATCTAGATGTGATGCCTTTACTTATAAGATGTGCCACATAACAGGATTTACTTACTACTGTGGATATATGGTGGTCACAGGTCAGGTTGCAAGCAGGGATGTGAGCTTTCCCAAAGGAAATAATAATGTATTTTTTTGTATTTAGCTTTAATCCATGGCTTTGGCACCAATCAAGTGTCTGTGTTAACCCTGTCTGCAGTATATTAGCATCACTGGGGGACTTAGTGATTGCTCCCACTTTGCAATTGTCAGTGAACTCAGTCAGCCACAGGCCATTCAAGTTTGTCTAGACTCATGAAAAATAAATTCCAAACAGTAGGGGGTCCAGTACAGAACCCTGTAGTATGCCACTGGTGACTGGTCCTTTGCTAGAGATGAAGTCACCAAGTTTGAAAGTATCTGTCTTGTTGGTGATTCAGTTGGCTACACATCTGGTAATGTAGGGATTAATTCCCAGTTGGGATATTTTTCTCTGTAATACCTGAGTGGGGGATTGTGTCAAATGTCTTGGCAAGGTTAAGATAGGTGGTAAGCACTGTCTTTCCCTTGTGCAGAGCCTTGGTGACTTTCTCAAAGAAGTCAAACATGTTTAACCGGCACAAGCTACCTTTAACAAATCTAAACTGGGTTGGGTCCAGAGTTTGGAGATTACCTATGCCTATGTTAATAAGGTCCATAATGATTCTTTCCATGGCCTTGCAGATGTGGCTAGTCAAGCTTATGGGCTTATAATTTCCAGTGTCAGTTGATGGTCCCCCCTTTATGCAGATGAATTACTGTTTCTGTCCTGCATTCTGCCATAACATAGCCAGTCTGCAGGCTGTGGTTAAACAGGGATCCAAGTGGGTCTACTAGGTCATGTTTTAGGTTGTTTAAAAAACAACCTGTGATGTTGTCTGGTGCCATTGATGCCATGTTATTGGCCTTTGAGAGTACTGAGATGGCCTGCTCTCTTGAGATAATAGGTTGAGGAATGGTGGCAGGTATTCTTTGGGGGATGACTGGAGGGGACAGTGAGGTGATGTTTGCTCCAAATCTATCAGCTAGCAGGTTGGTTATTACCTCAGATTGACTATGGGCAGTGCCATCCACAACCAGTTCAAGGTATAGCTGGGTATTCCCTTTTAGATTTCAGATGTGGTTAAAGAATGCCTTGTTATTATCCTTAGCTATTACTTTGTAATTAGCTTTGCAGGACTTGACAAGTCAGTGAGCTTAATACATTACAAATAGATCCCTATGTAGTGAGATTGATAAGAAATTGGCTAAAAGGCAACACGCATATGGTGTTGTTAGCAGGTGCCTTAGCAGACAGTATGATATAAAGGTGACCAATGGTGTCCCACAGGGCTTAGTGCTGGGGGGGGGGACTTTTTTTAGCTAATAGGTAAGGTTTTGCTTTCATGCATCTCAGAGAATGCCAGTACTTCAGGATAAGAGAAAAGTGCTGGACAAGTCATGTTTACATGTAAAGAAAGAATAATTTCCTATTAAGTCATACTTTGGGAACTGCAATAGCAGTATATAATGTACCTCAGTAAGATTAATGAATGTATTCATTCATTCATGCATCCATGCATTCATTCATTCATTAATACACTAACTACCTATCTTTGTTGACCAGATATGTAGGCTTTTCCATAGATCACTCTCAGACATGACCCAGGCCAATTAGACATTCACAGCTTTCAATGGAGTTACAATTCTTTGGTATTTGCTCATTTCAAAGAGTGATGCAGTTAATTTGCAGAATGACAGTGGAGTGACGTGGAACATTTGCCAAGACTGCCAGGGTCAGTGATTAGCATCAAGGTGTTGTAACATAATTTGTGTTTTGGAATTGCAGCAAGCAGTACATACAGTACCACAGTAACTACTCATATAGATCATGTAAGATTAGGAATATGCCTGTCTGTCAGTCAAGATCTGTATTTGAGATGAAAGCAGCAGGAGTGAAGTTTGCTACAGTGCATCCAGGGTGGTACTTCTTTGAAATATAAGCCCTACCCCAGTTGCTGATAGAATGCAAGTATATTGTTCTTACATTCATTGTGTGGGGGTAAAACCAATAGCTGTTTGTTTAAAGCCCACAGAGACATAACTAATAGGATTCTTTTGTCAGACCTTCTGCATTTGATAATGCTCTGGTTTACTGTCTGAAAAATGAATGACAAAAGCACAAATGGAAAGGTCAGTGGTTGCTAACTAATGTGTTATAATAGTGGTAACTTTGAATTAAACATGGGAAGGAAAAGATCAAGCATAGCTAGATAAACACTAATATGAGGGTGGATTTGTAAAAATGAATGCACATGATGTGCAGAGGCAATATCTGAAAAATTGAAAGGACTGGAATCAGACACAACACAATGAATGAGACCCTGCATACTGTGTTACTACTGAGTCAAGCAGTATAGGAAAAAAACAAGTTCCATCTGATGCATTAACAATGACTTACTGGTATAAGAAACTTGTCCAAGACAACTTAAATAAGGTGTGCAGTGCCAACAGAGATTACATGGAGCAAGTACAGGCTAAAGTACAAAAGCAGGTAAATGGCCCGAAGCCATATCTCTCAAAAGGCCTTGATTTTGCAGAAGGTCCCTGTTTTGTTTTGCTGTGTCCCTCAAAACTTTTTAAAGTAAATTACTGAGGGTTAGTCAGTCATTAATGTGAGACATAGTTTACTATCATAATATTGAAACAAACTTGGTCAAATGATCTTATCATCAACCCACATCTGCAAAAAGTCACAATGCCGAAGTTCGATATTGTCAAATTATATTCCACATTAGACCTAGGAACAAGTTTTAGCATGGGTTGAGATGAGGGGGGGGGGGATTTGTACTTTGACAATATTGGAGTTCGACATTGTCACCATTCGACCTCCGGACTTCTAGCAAAGTGGGTTAGATCAAATCCACTTCAATATTATGATAGTAAACTGTGAGACATTACAGTTTCATAGCTAATGTTCAGAATATGCAAAACCTGTTAATTTTTTAAGTGAATGGCAGTACTATTTAAAAATGTCCCTGATTTGAAAGAACATTCATACATAATTTTTGTAATCATACTTTTGTTGTGTCCCTCATAACACTTTTTTTCTGGTAAAATGCTATGGAATGCAGTCAGTCAGTGATGTCAGAAACTACATTGTTACACTAAAGAAAATGCATATTGATGCAAAACCTGCATATCTTCTGAAGTGAATTATAGTCTTGAATTGTGTGATATTTAAAACTTGTTACTGATTGGGGGCCCTTTTCACACTATTATTTTGGTCTGAGATTTTTAAGAATTGTTGAGCAAAGAAGTTGAGAGGTATGCCAAAGAATGTGTTACAAACTAGAAAGGAAAATGGATTAAAACTTGAGGACAAATAGAGACGTGAATATCTATAATCATTTGTGTGGTGCAACACAAGTTAATCTCCTTTATGCAGTACTGCTGTTAGTTAACCAGACGAAAGTACATTAGATTAGTCCCCTACAGTGAACTATCGATCACATCAACAAAGAGTTCAGATTACATTTAGCAATTTCACATCTAGGGAAGGGGAGTGTATAGGGGAGGGGAGATGAGTTGAAGGACTACAACGCAAACATAACAAAAGATGTCAAATTAGACACTTTAAAAAGAAAGTAGAGTGAAATGCAATTAGAGTTTAAAGGCAAACAGTGGTAGTCATTGAAACACAAGAAATGGCATTTAAACCTGAATGAGTGAAAGATAGTACTAAGTGTCTGAAATGGCATTTAAAGTGAATGGATACCAAACAGATTTGCAGACGAACCGCTTGTATGATGCAATTTTCTAGACACATGCACTGCATTGTGGGATACAAGAGGCAGGGTAAAAAATCTAAATCACATCAAGATGCTGGACCCCATGTGGGTAGAATGTGGTATAACACATAAAATATTTAAAAATATATCTAGAGTCCCAGATCGGTGTTAAAATGAAGGAAAGATCAAGACATGATGAAATGAGCATGGTTTTTTTTTCATTTTTTTTTCAATTCAGTTCAAGTTTTCTCTTTGTAACTGTGAATTTTCTCATCAGTCCAGTTAGTGTCTTAACTCTCCCACTCCCTACTCAAATACTTCTCTCCTACCTATCTTCTAACTATACTGACTATACTCCTATTCATGTGTCTCTTGTACCCTACATGTTCTATAAGGTGTAGCTGCCTACTTTTTATATAATGTATACTTACTTTTGGAGTTTTTAGTTCCAAGGACCTGACTCTAATTGACCCATTTTACCCATTGTACTGAATTCTAAACCTCTGTATGATGTTCCTGTCTGTACTTTGTTAAAGAATTGTATTATTTTATTGCAGTCTACAAATTCATTAAGATGTTCTTCAGTTCTTTGTTAAATAATATTGTAATTGTTAGATTGTACTAGGAGCTTTTCTCCCCAGGACTCTACTGAAAATGGGCTACTAGCCCAGCCAGACCTGCTCGGTAAACAAATGTTAAATAAATAAAATAAATAAATACATTTTGGGGTGCAGTTCTCCTTTAAGTAGAAATACTTTTGTATAACACCTACAATTTTTCTTTCTTTATATGCTATTGCTTAGTAAACATCCCCAATTTGAATGCATCTTCACAATGCAACTGGTCTGCATGCTGCCCTCTTTACATTGTTTTATTGGCCATCCCATATATTCAATTTTATCCCTTCTACTTCTTCCTCCTCCAAACGAGCTAATGAATAGGACATTTCTAACCACTTTTGAATCTGAAGTACTATGCACAGCAGTAGGTGTCCCGCACTGAATAGATATTCATAGAATAGATTGGATGCTGCAGTGGTGCAGTGGTAGCATTGTCACCTCACAGCAAGAGGTTCTCTGGTTCAGTTGTCAGTTGGAGTGTCTTCTGTGTAGAGTCTGCATGCCCTCCTTGTGTTCATGTGGGTTTCCTCTGGTTTTCTCCCACATTTCAAAGACATTCATCTGGAGCATTTCTCCCGGGGCCTCTGCTGAAAATTGGCTTTGTTCCAAGTTGGACTTTCCTGGTGAAATGTTAAATAGATCAATATGATCAATCTGTAATAAAGTGTTACTGCTAACATAAAATTCCATATGTTCTTGCTGATACCTCATCTAGTTTGCAGGCATGCCTCTCAATTTTGCAGAATGCCCATGCTTTTGTCTCATGTTTTGGTATGTTCCTGAGTGACTTTCTTGCAAATTGTTGAGGACTTAAGTCACAAAATAAAGACATACATTTCAGTTTTAAACTCCATTTACTTTGGAAAAGGCATGCTAAAGCAAAGCCTGTTATTCTATCAACTTTTTAAGTTTATAAAAATGCCACTAAAAATGCATTTAACATCTGTTCCTGATTTTAACTCATTCTCTCTCTCCATTATTTTACATTTTTCCATAATTTCTAAGCAAAGAGGTTGAGAGATATGTTTGCATGGTGGGTCTACTTTATTTACATGAAAGCGTAAAACCGCAAATACATATGGATCGAACCATATGCATCGAACGTGCACACTTTCGAAAACTGTAAATGGAAATCTCCGTAGGTGGAGATTTCCATTTACTTCAGTGTAGTGTGATCTCAGAGTTGGTATATTTAAGTAGCAGGGGGTATGGGGGAACAGGGGGCTTGCCCCCTGGCTACATCTTTTTTTTTTTCCTGTGTATTATTTTTCTTTATTAACTTTCGAACGTTTAAGAGTTCAATGTATATGTGTCAATCTTTATGCATTCAAACTTTTGAACATTTGAGTTAATAAAGTAGACCCTGCATGGTTGCTCAAGGTTGCTAGTGTAGTGTAATTTAACTCTAAGACTCTCTGAGTTACAAACTGCTGCTATTGCTTGTTTATCAGAAAGCATTGTTACTCCCTGCTCAACTGCACTGTCTTGTGTGTTGTTATTAATTGTTTGTAATAATTTGTTTGTTGTCTGCCAGTTATTAGCTCAAATTGTTATTTTTATGGCTTCTTTTTGTTCCAAGACCAGGTGACTATTATCAAAAGCTATTGATCCACATTTCTCTTTGTACTTAGGCTAGTTATTGATTTTAACTATATTTCATTGCATCTGAGCATTTGGATGCTGGCTATGACAAATTTTAGAAGCAATCGCAATCAGGTGTCTGGGCCTATTTTTTGCGGTGTGTATCTTGTGACATTTGAACCATCCTCTCTTTGTTGTATTGGTAGCAACTGAACTTTGAAGTGTGTGGTGTGCGGCATCAAAGGCAAACTCTACTCATACTACAAGTGGCATTTAATCCTGATATGCTTGATTTTCTTCCTGTTCAGCTGTCATATTACTGTTAATGTACTGAATTAATGCACTGCTGTCTTACTACTGCAGTTGTACTCTACCAAACTATGGATGCATATTACTCCTGGATAATATTACATGTAATTTATGCTTTCTCCTCTGGCTTTACACTAGTATACTGATTTTATACATTGCTCTTAGTTTTGTACTTCTCTGGGATTAGACTGTATTACAACATTTCTTCACTGTAGACTAAAGCAGAAGCATAGCTGTTTCAACCAGCACCCTGGGTTGATAAATTGAATGAGTGCACCAACCCCTCTGCTCTTCAAGTGAAGAGCAAAAAAAAAGCAGTTCACTGTAATAAGTGATCAGCTTATTACAGTTAGATCTACAACCCCTCACCCCCACCATGCCAGCTTTTCCAGTGAAGAGCAAAACAAAATGGATGTTCCTTCTACTGGCGTATCAGCCAGGTGACCAGATGCACAATACACTCCCCCTCCTTTCCCAGTCAATCAGGCCCCATGTCACCTCCCATGCCCCAACCCTCCCTCAATTAATTTCTTTTAAAATGTAGTAAACTGTTTGTCACATATGTAGCAAACGGTTTCTACAGTTTGTTCCCTGCCTGCATAGAGCACTATAGCACTCATGTTTTAGTTACAAAAGAAAAAAAAAACTGTTTAAACGGTAGCAAACTGCTTGCTACAAATGTAACAAACAGTTGCTAAAGCTTTACTGTGCCTGCATGGAATGTTATATCACTCAGGTTTTATTTAAAACATTTTTTTTTTGCTTTTAAACTGTATCAAATTACTTGCTACATGCTACCATTTAAACCATATATGGAGCACTACAGCACTCAAGTTTGAGTTCAGCTGCTTGTGCCCCACAACACGTAGCGCCCAGTGCAGTTGCCCCTCTCGCTTCACCCCAGTTATGCTACTGATTTAAAGTAGTTATTGTAATCAGTGTTAATGCATCTTCACCTCATCTACTATATCTTCTCCAGAGCATAGTTTATCTGCCTACCACTTATTTTTTGCCTGCTGAATAAGGAGCTTGACATATCATTCTTGTCTTCATTAACATGAAGCACATGGCAAAAAATGAAAGCCAAGTCGACTCGTACCATTCCATTGCCAGACCCTTGTTCTTGGTATTCTGCAATAGCACAGAAGGTGCCAAATGCAGACAGCTCCTATCTACTACTGTACCAAGGTGACATAATGTGTGAGATTTGATTATCTATATAACTGGAAGGTCACAATCTCACCTAGACAAACTGTATAGACAACACAGCCTAGGCTAGACAGACAGTCTGTTAGTAGCCCATCAACTCACCCATTCCCCACATGATTGATCACACTAAACCATCACTCCCTAAGCCTCCAAGACTTAGGAGTAAAGAGCCACAGAAGTGATCCTATAACACAACCCCAACACACTAAAATAGCTCAGTGAGTCAGCAGGCTGCAGACTACAAACCTTCCACTGCTACTAATTCTGCACACCCAAGTAGAAAAGTCCTAGCAATTGTTGACTCCACACCAACGTAATACTCAGTGTTCAATGCTCAAAGTATGTGTGAATCAAATGCAGCATCTCATTAGAGGCCTTCTATAGGTTTGTCACTGACCAATGAGGGGCTGTATGCCCTCCTTCCAAACTGCTCACACAAATAACTCTTGAATGACAAAAGGCTATCAGTCTTCCTATATTTTAATCAGAAGATCATTCCATACCTTACCAGCTTTACAATGGAATAAATTTCATCTTATTGCAGTTCTTGAAGCTGACACATTAACAATTACATAATTATTCATTGTCTCAAATAAATGATGTTTAAATTCTACCCTCAGTCTAGCTGACACAATGTAATTTTTATTATACCCCGACCAGCCTATAAAAAATAAAATATCTAACCAGATGTTTAACAATTTGAGATATATCTATTCTAATATTTCTATCCCCCGGATTCACGAACCCTCCGTGTAAGACTAAATAAGTCTTACTCAGAGGCTGCAGTTGAATGGTATGACATCAGCATGCTATGAATATTCATGAGGGCATGCTGACTCAACTGCAAGTCTAACATGGACCGTGCAGGAAAGCAGGGAGCATGTCCGACTGCCGAGCAGTCTAAAGGTCCACACCCCTGCAAGTGTCCGAAATGCAAAATGTTAACACACAAGAGCGAGTCCGCTCAAATGTCCATGTACCCAACACCACACTCCCTGATATTGTAAACCTCTAGCACAGTTATAAAAAGCAAAACATTTATTTTTTTTTTTCTAATTCCCTATATAGCTGCCCGTATTTGCACATGTGTGTGTGGGTGTGCCCATTGCTTAGCTGCAGTTAGCAATCCCGACATGGAAGAGCATAAGAAGGAATGTTTATGCAAATTATGCAAAATAGCAATAGCGTAATGGTCGAGCATTCGCAAAAAGAGGAGGCATTCACAGTTCGAGTCCCACCACTCCCCTTCCTATTTATGTTCTAAATTAGTATATGAAATAATTCCTGACATATATGATTAAAATTTTACTAAAAAGCATTGAAATGGCCTATGTATCAGTGAACAAAATATATATTTATAAAGGATCCTGACATATAATTGCTCGCAGTTAAGCAGCGCTTTACCAAGCGCAATATAGTTGCCCGCAGTTAAGCAGCGCTGTACCCAGTGCAATATAGTTGCCAGTAGTTAAGCAGCACTTTACCCAGTGCGATAGATTTGCCCATAGCTAAATAGCACTTTACCCAGCGCAATAGGTTTGCGCGGAGGTGCACACCGCGCCAACCAGCGCACCGTAGGGCAACGTGGAGCAACGTAGAGCAAAGTTGCCTAAACACAGCCACACCCCCTAGCCTGTCTGGACAGTACTAAAATAAAATGCAATGACAAGGCGTGAACCCAGGACTCTGTGCACCATGATCAAAGTGCTGAACCACTAAGCCATGACAGCTTTGGATAAACAGCCACTGTTAACATACATATACCTATAAATGGTAGATTAACCATTACTAAGCAGGTCTGCAGTCAGCCGAGAATTTTCAGAAACAGCCAATCACAAAAAAGTGCGGGAAATGCGACATATTTAAGCCCCATAGGCGGGAATACTCGCCATAACTGATTGTAGCTCCCATCTGCAGTTAGAATGTCTGGTGCTGGAGAGGGTACACGCTTTAGAGTGCAACATTGGGGCATCGAGGAGTCGAAATACATGGTTTGGCTCCTTGTCCATCATCATGAGTCAAGACTCCTTCAGGGTCAGTTCCAAGGGACGGAGTACAAGGCAGAGGCTTGGAAACGGTTAGCTCATGACCTCACCAGTGTCACAGGTGTTCCTCGGACTGGTGAGCAGGTCCGTCACCACCGTGCAGATCTGAAGAGATGTAAGCAGGACCTACTGAACCAATGGATACAGGAGGCCTGGGGGATGCAAGATGCCCCAATACTGAGTAGGTAGCCATGGAATGCAGTATGTAAGAAATGCTAATTGATTCTGTATAATGGATAGGTATGTCTCAATATCCCTTCATTTACTTCACAGCTGCAGGTGTCTGTGCTGCGAATCAGCAAGCCTATGCAGATAGGCTGCTAAGGCTGCGCCACCAAGCAGGTTAGTGATTATTTTGCATGTATTGTTATATAAAATAGGTGAGAGAGCCTGAATGAAAGTGTTGTAGCCCAATAATACAGCCATAAAATGCCCTGAATAATTCATCTGCATGTACTGTTATATAAAATAAGTCAGAGAGCCAGAAAAAAGGTGTAGTAACCCATTAAGAAAGGTAAAATATGTCCGGAATAATATCTCTGCAGGTACTGTCACATAAAATAAGTGAGCAAGCCTGAAAGAGTGTTCTAACCTATTAATAAAGGTATAATGTGTCTTGAATATGTTCTTCCATATGCACTGTAATATCAAATAAAGGAGAGAGCCTGTGGAAAAGTGTGTAATGTAATTAATAAAGGTATAAAACCTGGAGTGTGTCTGTGTCACTTACTTTGAAATGTTGTTGTGCCCTTGCATTATACAAATAGTACTGTTTTAATAAGTGCTGGCAACCCACAGCTGGGCAGTCCAATCTAAAGTTGTTGATGGAAGTGCTAGTAGCTGTGAAGCATATATACAGTCCTCAACAGCCAGTTACTGGCTGGCATGCATAAGTAAATCCTGCACATGCGTAGCTTGCTAATTAGATCCCTAGAAATGTGAGTGTGCTACACGAAATGTAGGGTTCTGTACAAATCTAACTGAAAATGTCATGTGAACACATCCAGATATGTAGATAAAGAAATATAAATACAGTCAATAAATATGTAGCAGTAACATCTGCATCTTGGACAGTTAGTATGTCAGATATAGGTCAGGTATATAATGAACTAGCCAAACCCATTACACATCCTAATGCATGTTGCCAACTGTAATAATACATGTAGGGGATACACACCTGCAGTCAATAGGAATGTAGTGTAGACTAAAAGTACTTATAATATGTTAATTGAGGTTTCTTTCTACATCCTACTGTATGTGCATAAACAATGCAATTCCACAACTCAATGGGTATGTGTAATCTCAAGACATTTTTTGGGACATATGTCCTATTGTTCTATAAATATCTGCATTCACGTTGATGCATGTGCCCTGTTCAAACACCACAATCATGGTGGCATGTTGCCACCAATCATCCCTGCATGCTGTTGGAATGTCTACTGTTGGTCAATATATGCATGTATTATGCTTGCCGTTCAACTGTTGGAACCTTGGTGTGTTGGGTTAATGGGAATATTACTGCATGCTGTTACAACTAATTTGGAATGCTGTTGTTTATGTTGTAATTAAACACACCTAACCACACAACGTATGGGAAGGCCGGTCCCAGCCGACCCACCTGTCCCTCCTCAGCTGGTGAGTGTACCTGACACCAGCAGGTCCGGTGACCAGCCCGGGCTTCCATCCTCCGTTGGTCCTGTGCCACCTTTGGGTGGAAGCACTGCAGGGGATGGGGCTCGTCCCCCCTGTGCAAGTGTGGGTGGAGAAGGGCCACCTGTCACCCTTCGAAGGGTCCGGGCTGTGGTGCATAGGGAGATCCAGCATTCAGTCGCTGATCCCCTATGCCAGCTCCATGCGAGAGTGGCATGTCTCATGGGTGAGCCTGCCCATCCTACGCAGCCCCCAGCACAGCCACCCTCGGGGCTGTGAAGGTGCAGTGGTGACTGCCCTTGGGTGGGGATCTCAGTTCCACTGTTACCATCTGTGGGCTCATGGGCTTGCGATTTCCAAACATCTGTCCCCATCAATTGTGTTCACCCACCCCATGTGTCATACACTGTCCCTGTATGCATCTTGTTTGTCTTGTCTGTTTACCTCCACAACCTACCTCCCCAAATATACCTACTTCCTCTACCTCACTTTCCACTCTCACCTGAAAAAAAAAAGGCAATCTGTACCCACAAAAAAATTTACGCCCATACATAGCTGCCCATTTTGCACACATGTCCGCTGGACATGTAAACTGATAACTCCAATTGGCAGTACAACATACTTTGTTGACCTCACCCCTCTCTCAGGGGTGGAAGGTTTCAAATTTCACTCCAAAGTTATTGTACATGCACAGCTGTTGCTGGTAAAGAAATGGGCAGCTATGGACCTTTCCTACATCCATCCTGCATATCCCGAGCTTGTTTCCCTACTGTCTTTCCCTCTTTGTGCCCCCTATTTCACCACTTTCCTATCTCCCCATTTTCTTTTCTTTCAAAGAAATTAGCGCAGGGGTTAGCGGGAGTAAGAAATTTTAAGCAGTAGTAAGTGGGATTAAGCGAGTGTGAGCATGTGTGCGCTTAGCTTAGTATTGCTAAGCATCGCGCAAACCCACACAGACCCACTTACAACTGCTTAAAAGTGTCTTAGTCACTCTATGTCAGGATCCTTTTTCTGCTCAGCAGCAAAACAAAATACCTCTGTCAGTCTCGAACCCCAGACCATTGACACAATAGACTGCATGAATTACCACTAAGCCACAGCAGATATACAATAATTTGGTGCTCAAATAAATATATCATGCATTACAATGACTGAATGTAAAGAAAAATATGAAGGCCATAACACAAAGCTTGTTCTGTGAATCTTTACCAGCAATTGTGGAATGCATTACATGAGTGTGATATGAGAAGCAGCCATTCTAGCAGCAAATAATGTTACAGAGGCACTTTACAACCCCCACACAGTATCATAGCAGGACAAACAGTGGCAAATCTGATTAGGGCAGAGGCCATACTACCTAACTGTGACTAATTTACAGGGATGTCCCTGATTGTGAAACATATTTAAGCTGTGTCCCTCTGAATCCCTCTGAAAAGTACTGACGTCAGTCAGAAAGTTGGGGAATTACACAATGAATACTGATAATAATAACAGTAGACACCGCTTGTACTTCATAAAAGGAGTACTAATCCATATGCACTGCTTAACACAAGTCTATACTTACTGTCTCTATTATGTGTAAGGTGTACTTCATTTTAACTACCTATCCCTGACTCCATGCAAATATGTATCTGAATGTTTCATAGGCCTGGCATAGGCACAAACACACAGGCATAGCAGCTATCCTGCTGTTACACACTCTGCAAATTGCTTTAGTAGGACTTCCACAAGCATAACCTTATGTAGGAGTACAACACAGAAATACCAAAGGATGTAGCCATGTGCTGGTAGCAACTGACTGTAACAATGCCATTGTACTAGTGATGAAAACACCTGTGGGTTGCACAGACAAAGAATAACAGTGTAACATTTGACTACCATCTGGATAGGTTCACAGTTGGGAACTATGCAGACAGACCACCTGCCTTGATAAACTAGCAGGTACACACCAATCCTTTAAGTCCAGTAAGATAACATTCCCACAATAATACATAATGGTTTCTGTATGTCAGCACCCCCCCACACACTTTAAATACACTTGTGTGTTTAGGGTCTACCAAGGATGTAGGTAGGCATACACAGTACTGGAATTGTCCAATTGTCCTGTGAACCCTGTGCTAATGTCAACAATAAAACCACAAACCCTGCAGAAGTGAGTACATTAATATTCATAGTATAACAGTTCACAAACAGTTCATGTGCCAAAATAATACTTCTCAATAATTACGTTTGTATGGCAGTTAATTATATAAGTAGAAAAGAAACTACATAGTCACATAAATGTTGTGTAAGCACTTGTAGGGGTGAGTTAAACTCTACACTGATAGCTCTGTACTGCAAGTGGCAACAGTCAGGTTTGAGTACAACATGTACATCACTGTCTGCACCTCTAGCTTCAGATATAAGAAGTATACCAACATTCTGACTTACACAACAATGTCCACAGCAAACAAGCATGGGCCTCACTCTGGAAATCTGAAAGGGCTATGCCTACATCCCTTAGCAATTCATTGCTTTGGGTTGCTTTGACAGTGAGTACTGCAATTGCCACACAGTCGGCTGTATGCATTTACCAAATGCTGGACACCAATTGCTGCAGAGGGCATCACATGCACATGCAAAGATACCTATAAAAGCAGACTGTACTTGCTATCCCCACATGCAATCATTACATTGCACATGTCAGCAACTCTAGAACCCCTGGAGAGTAGTGACAAACTTTATTACTTAATAAAGAAATCTTTACTTAAGTAAAAAATATATTTACTTAATTATAAGCTAAATATATTAATTAAGAAAAAAAACTTAATTAATAACCAATAATAACAACTAAGTAAAAAACTTTACTTAATAAATAAAAAAAAATGTCAAAGCATACACAGACCGACTTGAAAGTGAGTAACAGGTATGTAACGGATTTGTAGTTACCGGCAAGTAGTAGATGTTTATGAATAGTGCTGTACATACTCTGAAACATGAGTATGTGGCAGTAGTAGGTATGTATGCAGTGATGCCATGCATAACTACTGCCATGGACAAATTAGTGTGTAGCTGTGTGCAGTGGGACATAACTGTGACATATGTATCTCAGCATTATATGTCGAACATCTGATCATGTTATCTATGTCTGTACATTACTGCGTATAATGGCAGTTTGGGGGAGTTGTGAAAACACCTATATAAACTTGAATGTGACAGAGTAAGACATGCATGATAGTCACATAATGTGTAGCATAGCATTGGCAACTGCTGTACCAGGCTAGTATAGTAATCTTAGTTAATTATGTTTGCATGGCAGTTAATTATATGAGTAGAAAAGAAACTACATAGTCACATAAATGTTGTGTAAGCATTTGTAGGGGTGAGTTAAACTCTACACTGATAGCTCTGTACTGCAAGTGGCAACAGTCAGGTTTGAGTACAACATGTACATCACTGTCTACACCTCTAGCTTCAGATATAAGAAGTATACCAACCTTCTGACTTACACAACAGTGCCCACAACAAACAAGCATGGGCCCCACTCTGGAAATCTAAAAGGGCTACGCCTACATACCTTAGCAATTTATAGCTTTGGGTTGCTTTGACAGTGAGTACTGCAATTACCACACAACTGGCTGTATGCATTTACCAAATGCTGGACACCAATTGCTGCAGAGAGCATCACATGCACATGCGCAGATACCTATAAAAGCAGACTGTACTTGCTATCCCCACATGCAATCATTACATTGCACATGTCAGCAACTCTAGAACCCCTGGAGAGTAGTGACAAACTTTATTACTTAATAAAGAAATATTTACTTAAGTAAAAAATATATTTACTTAATTATAACCTAAATATATTAATTAAGGAAAAAAAAATGTAGTTAATAACCAATAATAACTAAGTAAAAAACTTTACTTAATAAATAAAAAAAAAAAATTGTCAAAGCATACACAGATGGACCTGAAAGTGAGTAACAGGTATGTAACAGATTTGTAGTTACCGGCAAGTAGTAGATGTTTATGAATAGTGCTGTACATACTTTGAACATGAGTATATGGCAGCAGCAGGTATGTATGCAGTGATGCCATGCATAACTACTGCCATGGACAAATTAGTGTGTAGCTGTGTGCAGTGGGACATAACTGTGACATATGTATCTCAGCATTATATGTCGAACATCTGAACATGTTATCTATGGTCTGTACATTACTGCGTATAATGGCAGTTTGGGGGAGTCGTGCAAACACCTATATAAACTTGAATGTGACAGAGTAAGACATGCATGATAGTCACATAATGTGTAGCTTAGCATTGGCAACTGCTGTACCAGGCCAGTATAGTAATGTTAGCATTTGCAGCTATATATACTCCCTGTACTATTACTGTATGCACACATGTTGCAACTGTCCATGTTGTAGCAAGGCCCAACAGGTCATCCGTGAGGTGTATGGACTTACAACAGTGTGGACCTTGTGTGTGTATGGCACACACATATGGAGAGATATTTATGTGTCTGATAAATTAGCATCTGAACATGTGCATAGAGCAAGGGACATACTGCAACTGTTTGTGAAGGGTGGACATTTATATGCTGGTGCAGGTTGTTATGTGCATATTTATATGTAGGTTGTAGTGTGTGGCAAACAAGACAGCATACAGTGCTGGCATGTGACATGTGGTGTTTAAACGCCATGGGTACGATTTGTTAGGTTTTTAGTCTTCCGGATAGGGGGTCTTGCTAAAGGTACATGGTCTGAGAACACCTTCCATGCATTCTGCACAAGACTGTGCAATATCATTACATAACTTCATCACTCTCAACCTTTGCATAATTGATATTCCCACCATGAAAGGTGGACTGTATATGTGCCTATATGTGTATCTATATGTACACCAACGGATGTTCGTATGTATGCTCAAGCTCAATGTTGTAAACGTATTGCCATCCCTTTTGTTAAAAACCCTGTACCCATGAACTACCACATAGGTGGTAGTCTACTCAACACTGAAAGTGTTATAAGAGACTACGGGACACAGGTGGACAGTAGTATCCCTACTGATAATCACAGTGCCACACTAGTCATGTAAACTGAGTACGGTCCACATGTCATCAGAAAAGGTGTGTCATCCATGGAAAAAGATGTCAGTGTTCCAGTGTAGTCATCAGTCATAACACCCATCATAGAGTACATTAGCCCTGTTGGTATGTACCTCAGAAGACATCCACAGCAACTGTAGAAGCAACACACATACCTCACAAAGAGTATTACCAGACTCAAACAGATGCCCTATGCAGACTGTACCGCAGCTACACTGTGTCGCATACCGCCTACCCAGAGGCAACCTCTGCCTAACATACAAAGCTATGCCAAACCTACAGGTGTTGGACATGCTCCATATAAACAGATTAAACTCCATACAAGCTACACACTGTACTGATCTAAACCATGTAACGTCAAAAAGCAGAACATGCTGGAGTGGTACATTATCATCTCAGACACATACCATATTCTGGAACTAACCACCTATCAATAGCAAATGAAGGTCCTCATTAGCAGTTGTCATGAATAATCATGATGAGTGGATGTGAGATAGGAAACACAACCCAGGAATCACCTCTGTGGCTCTGCATGACAGGGGCACATGAACCTACATTGCATGGGTGTTAAAGGGAAGGGTATCATATGGCTAGGCTTCCATAGGCCCTATGGATAATAGCCTATTAGCTACCTAGGACCCGATACACACACGCATTGTACTTGTTGCATTACTTGCTATGTGAGGTTGACTGGGTGTGATGGTGAATGTGTAGGCGAATGTGTCAAAGTTGTGTATATGTGTGATAGCCTAGTGGGAAACTGTGTATATCATTGTATGTAGTGTTGTAGCTCTAATCCCAGCAAAATATATGTATGCTATTGCTAGGCAGGAAAAGCAGTAAGTCATACGGTGTGACGTAGTCCCATGATGTTGACCGGAGTGTGCCATTGTAGGCTTAAGCAGTACATGTATGCTTATTGATTGTTAACACCAGTGAATACAAATCCCGTGTGAACTGTAGTACTACCTGAAGCTGTAGGCCTAAACAGCACAGTATGGTTTATATCCATATTGCTTGGAAACACTGCTTTGTTTGTTACCTGTAGTCCTCACACATTACATACCTCAGGCATGAGGTTTTGTAGGTGCTGACACACAGTACTGTATGTTACACAGGTAAAACTAATCTGGGTTGCCATACCTTTGTGTCAGTAGGTATGGCTGATGTGTGTGTGGGTATGCCTGTAACATGGCCTTGGTGGTATGTGTGTCACAGGATATATGTGCATATCTAGCAACATGTATAGTGTAGTACAGCAGTATGCCACCTATAGTGATGAATGTGCACATTTGTTACTGAGGGGTTTGCTATCAACAAGTAGCGTGGTGTACTGGTAGTACTGCAACTGTACTTTACATTCAGTTCAATGGATGACAAATGTCTGCATGCATTAGCCTCAAATACACCCCCTGTGGCTAGGTGGTGCATTGTGTCACATACAGTGTGCCATGTACTGTTGTATAGTCTTACATACTGTTTTCACTTTGTTGCTGTGCAGAACATGGTTTGGTATATAATATGTGCCAGGCACTGTCAGGCAGTTGTGGGCTGAGCAGTCCTGTGTGGTATTAAAAGTGTGTATCTACTGACAGCCAATAGGTTGCTATATATGGCATTTCATTGATGTCTGTACTTTAGCATGTTAAGTGTGCCACATGACTTGCTCACAATTACTGTTTTATTGCCTTCCAGGAATATGTCTCACAACAGGAAACCTGCCTATTCCCCTGAGGAGGAGGAGGTCACCATTGATGCCCTGATACATCATTACAACCTGCTGTTCTACAGATCCAGCCAGGACCAGCATGGGCACACTGCACTGTGGCAGGATGTTGTCCATCGGGTGAATGATGTAGGCATGCATAACCAGACTTATGAGCAGGTACGCCATCACTGCAGTGATTTAATCAGACATGTCCGGCAGCATGCCTCCGATGTCCACAGACAACAGCTTGCTACAGGTGGTGGTGCATCAACACCCCCCCTCACCAGAGAAGAGCTGCTCCTCAGCATGGTGGCTCCTGGCCAACCAGTACAACAGGCATGTGTCATCATGGAGGCCGGAGTCACCCAGCACGTAAATACAGAGCGTGCAAGTAACATGGCATATCTGTAGACTACTGTTAGATCAATTGTTAGAACATGCATTTATCAAATGTGTACTGTGTATTCAGAAGATGTGGAGCCTGGTGTCATGCAATACTGATAATTTGGAACATAATTTGTATGCCTGTGACTGTCACCTCTTGTACTACTGTGAAATTGCAAACACAGAGCAGCAATGCCATAGTTGTTGACACTGACAAACTTTCTCATATCCTTGTAGGTCCCTCTGTTGTGATAGCAAGACAGCACACCCATGCTGGTAAGTGTTCTACATTTAATATAGCATATAACATGTGTATGTCATAGGAGACTTGTTGGCCATATACACATGTAAAACACCTTCACATAATGCATGCTCTGCATGCTCTCTGTGGGACTATGCACATCTCAGTAACATGAGTATCCACCTCAAATACATGCAATACACAGAGCATCAAAACCAATTGTGGTACACTGTAGTGGACATTGTATAGGCAGAGTCAATACACATGCACACAACATACACCTCTTTGTCATATGCAATAAGTGTTAATATGATACACATGGCCTATGTAGACACCTGCTGTAAGGTCATATTCCAGTATCCCAAATGTCATCAACACAGCACACATACTATACCTGAGGGGTAGAGGCCTATCATGGGGTGGTGTGACATGCTTCAACACACAACACATTCATGTTAGGCAATGCTCCCTATTGAACACCTTACATACCCATGTAACAACTGGCTGTGAAATGTTTAATGTAGCCAAAGTGGTGCAGGTCAGGTACAGCAAGATAGTTGCCAGTGTGACATACATTAGTGGCCTTGATGACCACATGATGCTACCTGATGATGGCTCATGGTACTACACTACATCCAGTTACAGTAACTACAGTACTACACATAGCATTCATTGCTATACATCTGACAGTTATGTGCATCTGGGCATGGTATGTATACCTATGAGTGATGGTGCACAGGACATTGGAAAGTGTTTCAGACTTGCACAGAAATGTTGTGTCCATGTATACATTGTGTTCCAAGGTGAGGCCAATCATTGAACAATACACATGCATCAACGACATGTATACTGTTATCAACAAGGACTCTTCACACTCGCACTGCATGCTGTTGAGCAACACACAACCTGCATGCTGACACATGTGATAGGACTCTTTGGCTTGTGATACTGTACTCCAACATCAACCACTAATGAATATGTTCAGTATTGCTGTTGGTGTGTGTGTGTGTTTGTGCATCAACTTGACTGAGTAGTGTATTTGTGTGCATGTGTTCATGTGTGCATGTGTTCGTGTGTGCATGTGTTCATGTGTGCATGTGTGCATGTGTTCATGTGTTCATGTGTGCATGTGTGCATGTGTTCATGTGTGCATGTGTGCATGTGTGCATGTGTGCATGTGTTCATGTGTGCATGTGTTCATGTGTTCATGTGTGCATGTGTACATGTGTTCATGTGTGCTAACATCCTGTACAGATTGTGATGTGTGTTTGCTGTCTTCCTCTCACAGGTGCTGAGGTATTGTTGGATGAGTGCAGCAGGGAACCTGAAGTCACTGCCACAAATAGTGGAAATGATGACACATGTGTAGTGGCACAGGCAGGTTTGTCAGGGTCTGTCGTTGGTCCGCCAATCGACAGTACACAGCTGTCCTCCCCATCTATGCACACATTCATACTGCCGATAAATCCCTCAACACCAATGGCCTTAGCGGAGGAACAGCATACAGTAGGCATTGACCAGGATAGTGTGGTATCTATGGCACATGCAACCCCACACAGCAGCCATACCCAGACACCTGGAATGGTACCACATAGGCATATGTCCAGGGGTTCTCGTGGGAGCACTGCTGGTCATAATGCCCCTGGCAGATGTGTCCCCACAGGTCTCACAACCTCAGCTATGTTTCAGGCTGTAATGCAGGCACAGGCACGTAGGGAACGGTACACCAGGCAGGGACTAAGGGTGTAGAGGGCTCACAACACCGCTATCAATGACAGTATCCTTGACCTTGCCGGTGCCATCTGTAATTACACCAAGGTCATTGATAGACGTTAGGGGGAGACACTAGATGTCCTCCGCAATGTAATGTCCATGTGCCAGGACAGTGCAGGATGGCTGAGACGTCGACGTGGATGTATGCCAGCAACATCATCAGCTGGCACTCGTTGTGGACGACACACAAGTCCCAGCTGCTCCAATTGTGGCAGCACCAGCCCCAGCAATGTTGGGGCTGGGCTGTCAATAGACCATCCTAGATGACCATGTGCACATGGCTCTGGCCAGTCCCAGCAGGGTCCAGTCAACATCCCTCTGCCTCTGCTGATAGTACCCAGTCTGGCTTGGTACCCGATACTGTCCATGGCAACCCTGGCAGGCACAGGTACTGTGTCCGTGGCTGGAGACAGTGATCTATACAGCCTGGCAGGTACAGTCCGTGGCTGTCCCACAACCTCCCGTATTTGGCAGCCACAAGGTGGAACTGTGTGCATGCAGACACACACACATAAACCAAACACCTAGGGCTAACACATACACACACACATTACACCAACATTGACCCATACTGTACTGTTGTCCCACACACACACACACACGCACACACACACACACATATACACCCACTCAGCAATTACAGAATTCGAATCCCTACCTAACTGTTATGATTCTAGAGTGGTACGCATTAACACACCACGTTATATGCTTTACTGGGTGATTGAATGTCCACTGCTGTATGTGCGGGATACTGACATCATCAGACCTGCCAAAGAGGAGTTGACCTCTTTTAATGTGTTTTCCCAGTCTCTAAAAGGACACTCCTCTCAAAGGGAATCACACACACACACACACACACACACACACACACACACACACACACACACACCAAGCAATTGCAGGATTCAAACCCCTACTTAATTATGTTATGATATTACAGAGATACACATTAACACAATGCACTACATGCTTTATTGGCGAAATTTGTTTCCACTGCTGTATTTGTGGGATACTGACATCATCAGACTTGCCAAAGAGGAGATTACCTCTTTGAATGTGTTTTCCCAGTCTCCAAAAAGGGCACTCCTCTCACAGGAAATAACACACAACCCCCCCCCCCGGCCCAATTGGAGGATTCAAACCCCTGCCTAACTATGGTTTGACACTACAGAGATATGCATTAACACGACGCACTATATGCTTAACTGGGTGTTTTCTTTTCTCCTGCTATATTTGTAGGATGCTGACATCATCAGACTGGACATGGTAATGTGTGTTCACTTTGTTTTATGCAATCCCAGGAATGAACCATGTGGGTCAGCAGGTGTTAACAGCTTGAACAGGACTCCACAATTCTTAGCTTGTGTGATCTCTCTGTGAACAAATTGCCATTCCTTCATATGACAATACATATTTATGCACAGGTTGTTGATTTTGTGGATGCAACATGTGTCTGTGATGTTGATAAAGGGCTATTCAGAGTCTATGTGGGACGTGTGTAGCTCCCTTCAGTGATGTGTGTCCTGGGTGGCTGCCTTGCAAACAGTCTAGCAGGTTTGGGAACCATGATCTGCCCATGATCATACCACAGTTGGTAGGGCTGTGTGTTTGTCAGCTTCCAATAGCTCTGTTTATGACTTCAATCATGATGGACTCAATGGCCTTGCAGATCAGACGTCATAGGCTTATAGGACTATAGTTCCCATGGTCTGTTGTGCACCAACAGTTGTGGGGTGTGCCATATGTTGCTGTAACACATTCAACAGTTTCAGATCCTGTAGAGAGGGTGAGGCTCAAAAGACTGTTCAGGTGCAGGGTCTGTTTGTTCTGTAGTTCACTTATGACACCTTTAGGGAAACAATGCAATCCAATTGATGCCATGTTTTTGGCTTTGGAAGGAGCTGTTTACCCATTCTACATGTGATATTTCCTGGTATGATGATAGGCACTTTTGTCAGTGGGAGGTGGGCATGTATGTATGGGCCTGCCTGACAGAATGTCGGCATTGTCAGTCAGGTACAGTTGGCCCTGACTCAGGACATATATGAGTGTACATTGCTGTGTATGACATAGCTGAAGGAAGTGTCATGGTTCTGTCTGGACTCCTTTGCAGATAATCTTTCCAAAACACCAACAAACTTGAGCACTAAACCCCTGTTATACTCTTTTACACACTTAACACCCTACTGATCCCTTTTGATCAGTCAACAGAGAGTATGTCATCATAATATCCTGGCATGCCCAAAGGTTGGTTTTGTGTGTACTCTCCAGTCCAGCTGGTGAATACGGGACTTTTGAGGCAATGTTACAACTGCCTTATGTACACAGACAACCCTCACCTCCTCTCAACAAACTCAGATATATGTGACAGATGCAACTATATAGACAAACAGGAGGCTGAGCCCTCTTGACCCATGACCGGCACAGTCTATCAAGTGGTGAAGGTAACCACACACACCACAAATCCAGTCTCACATAGACCTATAGTGACAGCAAACAAAATACATTACCACACAAATACATACTTGGAGGCTCTAAATAATATCTGCCTAAGAAGCAGACACCTCCTAACCAGACACCCAAACAACTGCTACCTCACAACAATACCCACATATCACATGGTTCATAAAGTCAGTGTGCCACACAGTCACTCCCCTTAGGGCTAAACAACACACCTACTACACTTGTAATAGCTGACTCTATTGTCAGACACACTGACATCACACTCACCAGGCTGAACAAGGAGAAGGACACTTTGAGCTGTCTGTCGGGTGGCAGGTTCCGCCACATTACACATGCACTCAGGTCACTCCAAAGCAAGTACAAATATGGCTCCATCATTGTCCATGCTGGTGTGAATGACCTCAGACGTTCCTCCCTAGACTATATGACAAGAGACATAGCGGAGCTCTCTGATCATGTAACCCAGGCCAGTATGACCCTGACCTTGTGTAGCATCTTACCCTCACCAAGAATGATGGCACAGTATACAGACAAGCTGATCATTTGTAACAGTTGGCTAACATATTGGTGTCATTCAAAGGGGATCCAGTGTCTGTCAGCCTGGGATGACATGCTCGATATGCCACGTAGCTTCACTTTGGACAGCTTGCACCTGTCACCCCTGGACTTTTGAATACTGGCTAAGGCTGTTGCCACCCCCACAGTGCCTTTTATGGGCAAGGCTCAAAAGACAAACCCACCTCCATAGACAATACAAGGTAAAAGACCTCAGAATGCACGCACTCAAGACTCTCCTCAGTATGGAGAATGTCGATATCTGTGCAGTAACAGACACCTGGTTCAGGCTCCCAAAAGCACACCAGCACTACCAAGTTGTACTTCATACCATGCTTTTTGGCCACAAGACTCGGACCGACCAACATATTTAGGGGGAGTATCCGTATACATCACAGATACACACACCTCCAGGTGAGTAGCACTGCAGGAAGCATCAGAGACCATACATGTGCAGCTAACAGTGGGCAAAACTGCCTTTCAGTTTGTAGCCTGCTACATACCACCCTCCCGAATTCAGGAACCCCACTCATCTTTCCTGGGAACACTGGAGAATATGACGGTCTCTACAGACACCATTATATGGGGTGACTTCAGCTACTGAAACATTGACTGGGAATAGTACTCAAGCCCCAACACCCTCGCCCAATGGTTGCTAGGATTTCTAAACCCAAATGCTATGTCACAACTGGTTACCACACCCACAAGAGGGGAAAACATATTGGACCTGATCATCACCAACATGGGGACTCCATGTTCCACACCAGAGGTATGCCCCTCATTGGTAAGGTCAGACCATACATTTATCTCACTGGACATCCATATCCCGTCCCCACCCCCATCCTAGGTTCTCTTGCTGAAGAACTTACCAAAAGCAAACGTCACACTTCTCAAAACCGAGGTGGTATCCTTCAAAGACCCTGGGACAGAGATGAATATGGCTCAGACTGCTGAATCCTTTACAAACACATTCTATTGACACCTACTGAAATGCATGGATCATGCTATCCCAAATAAAAACAAGACTCACTCCTCCAAAGGCAGGGTACCTGTCTGGTGGACCCCGGCCATAAATAAGCTATACAACAAAAGGAAGGGGCTACTACATAATAGAGCACAATCCCAAAAAAAGAAGGCATCTCTGATCAGTACTAGCAAGTAGCTACGTTCACTCATGAATCAAGACCCGCTTCGAAAGGTAAATTGCACCAGACACAAAGGACAATCACAAGGCCTTCTTTAATTATGTCATGAACCTGGGTGCCAACTCCCAGATATGCTGTGAGTTACTGCAAAATGACAATACATACACTGAACCCACAGACATTGCCAACATCCTGGCAAACAGGTTCAGTGCAAATGTCACCCCTCCCATCCCCCCTAATGAGCAGATGTCCATCCAAACAGAGTGTAGCCTCCCTGACATCACAGATGATCAGGTGAGTGCTGCCCTCTCCAAAGCAGACAACACAGCATCAATGGGACTGGACGGTGTCCCGGGCTGCATCTTACACAAGCTTCATGATGAATGTAACCCTCACATGAAGTCAATGTTCAATATCAGACTTATTACAGGATATGTACCCAATGAATGGCATACAGCAACAGTGGTCCCACTCCACAAAGGTGGTGCCACAACAGACCCTGGACATTATCGCCCTATAAGCCTATCTAGCCTGGTCTGCAAAGCTATGGAGCTTATCATCATGGAACTCATACACACAGACATCGGGAAACTACAGACACTGGATCCAACACAATTCGGCTTTGTTGTGGGCAGATCTTGCCTCCTGAGCATGGTCAACTTCTTTAAACAGTTACCAGGTCCATAGACATAGGGAAGGTAGTCCACACAGCCTACCTGGACCTCGCAAAAACCTTCAAAACAATACCCCACTTGGGCATCATACATAAGCTCACCAGCTTAGATATCAACACATATGTCACAAGATGGATTGCTAACTGGATCAGGGATAGCACCCACATGGTAAGTATTGATGATGCCATGTCTGACTCTACACCAGTTACACTTGGCATTCCACAAGGCTCAGTCCTGGGACCTCTCTTGTTCAGTATATATTTATCTGACATACAGGCTAACACAGGAGGAATATGGCTGACACTGTTCGCAGATGACTGCAAACTGGGTGCCATATTTGACTCTCCAGCTGGCACAAGCATCCTCCAAAAGGGTCTCACAGAGATGGATAACTGGTGTCAGAGCCATGGCCTACAGCTAAATGCTATTAAATGCATAGTCATCTCCTCTGGGAATAACAAAGTGCCCACACATTACCACATAGGTAATACATTAAGTATGGTAGAAGTTGTTAGGGATTTGGGGACACGAGTAGTTAGTAATCTTGCCTTTGACAATCACATTGCCAAAGTGGTTAGACAGTCCTTCTATATAGCCCACCTTATCCCAAAAGATTTCACATCTAGATCAAGTAAAGTCATTGTGCCCCTGTACTCATCAGGCCCATGATTGGATACAATGCCCCATTTGGGATGTACCTTACCCGACACCTGCAGCAACTGTAATGGCCACAAAAGTACCGCACCAAGTGGATTTGGGGACTCACACAGATGCCCTGTACAGTTGGGCTAAAGTAACTCCAGCTCTACTCAGTCCCTTACTGCCTACTCGGATGCAATCTGTGCCTGTTGTTTGCAGCCATGTCCAACACAGTATTAATGGACATGCTCCACCTCAGGATATCCAGATCCCATAGAGCTACATGCTGCAGGGACTTACACCTCAGCACAGATATTAATAGGACATGTTGGAGGGATACATTCATATGCCAGAGGCTCCCCTCACTCTGGAATGGGATCCCAGTCCCGCATAGGCAGAGCCCCCACTGACCCCCTACAGGAGACATCTTGACGAGTGGATGGGTATTCATATGTTTACCTCCTGGGATCTCTTCTGGGTCCCTGTTAGACAGAGGCACAATAAACTAAACATAAAGGACCTATCTTGTGTGACCTACTATTCACAGGCACAGTCTACTAATCTAACAGGGCTGCAAAAGCCAAACACACTCTGGCTAGGCTTATAAATGCCTTATGGCAGATAGCCTAGTATCAACCTATGCACCTATGGTAATGTTCGGGATGCACATTGTTTATTGATGATACTGATTGCAGGTTTTTTATCTTCTTTGATTTCACACTTTCTATGAACAACCTAAGTATCTGCATATCATATTTTATTATGACAGGGTTCCAATATATTATATATGTGTCTGTTGTCATATAACTGTGTGCACAAGGTGGATTGGTGAATAGTGAGAGGTTCCTGGGTTAACACATGCAACTGCCAGATATGTGTGGCCCCACTGCTGTACTCAGACATGGCCTACGTGTATGAGCATGCCCAGTCTGTCTTTTCAGTGTTTTGTTGCCTGACATTTGTCTCATTTATACATGTGTGAGCATGCCCAGTGTGACCTTTCAGTATGTTGCTGTCTGAAGTCCACTACATTTGTTGATGTGTGTGAACATGACCAATATTAACATTTATACTATATGTGTGTTGAAATTCAGGTTCTATTCTTACTGCAGGGCTCACCTTTGTGTCATAACTTGACAGTGATTATGCTGTGCCTGCAGGGTTTCAATGAGATACTTTGCATAGGCTTAGCAACATTTCTTCATACAGGCTGACCAGCGAAATAGTGTCATGGTTTAGTGGCTCAATACTACGACTGTAGTGCATAGTATCCTGGGTTCGAGGCCTGTCACTGCTTTATAGTTTCATACTGAGCAGACCAGACTGCTTAAGCGCCAGTAGAGCAAATATGAGCATGTTGGCTTTTGTTCAGCTATGCCCAACGTAAACCAAGCTTGTCCAACATTCCTCAACGTTAACCAACATTGCTGAACGTTGCCCAATATTGCTCAACATTAACCACAGTTGTTCTAGTGTTAGTGTGTGCAATTACTTTACATATACTAAATAGTGGTGAAAGCTGATTAGCACTGCTTTATATTGCTTAACACATGGCAATCATGCCTCAGGTGCTGCTGCAGGGCTGCCTATGTTGGATGCACATACTGCACTCCCTATACATGTTTGAAAACAGGTAGTGTCAAGTTAGGCATCCCTTTTACTATATGTGCGAGTCAGAGAGAGGTATCATTTCCAGGGTTCCTACTGAGCCAGTGTATGTGCTATGCATTGCCTCTTTGTCAAGGCCAAAGCATACTGGGCACACCTCCTTCTGCCTACTGGGGCAGGCTCAGGTTGTTCCTCCTCCGAGTCATGCTCTGCCTGTGATGGCCTTGGCAATGGTGGGGGGCTGTTTGGCCCAGTCCTATGCTGCTCCTGCTGCAGCTGTTTTTGCAAGATCATATTATGTAGCATAGCACATACCATGACAATTTGGGTACATGTAGTTTATGAGTACTGCAAGGCTCCACCAGATGTGTCCAGGCACCGGAACCATGACTTGAGCAGGCCAAACACACACTCGATTACATTTCAGGTGTGTGTGAGTTTCTGATGGGTGTCATCAGCCATGGCTCCAGTGCATAGCCAGCATCCCCCACTAAGTGACCATGAGGGATGTCCCCATTGGCAAATGTCTGGTACAGCTGTGTCAGATGCCAGATATGGGAATCATGGTAACTTCCAGGGTAGCCAGCACACACATTCAGTATTATGCCCTGGGCATCACACATGACCTGGCAGTTGATGGAGGGGGAAGCCCTTGCGGTTGAAGTAGACCCTACCCCGCTCACCATCTGGTGCTTTGATGCGTATGTGCATGCAGTCTATTGCTCCCACTACCTCAGGGTATTCTGCTATTTGCTGGAAGAGACGCATATTGCTGGCCAATACCTCACGGGAATTGGGGGAAATATACATGATCACCAACATGTGCTGACATGGCATCCAGGAACTGGTGCAGTACCCTGGATGCTGATGCCTGTGATATCCCCATCATATCACCAGTTGGTCTCTGGAAGGTACCTGTTACTAATATTCTTAGGCCAACACATACCTTGGTTTCCACTGGGATGGGTTCCCTTCTGTTGGTTCTGTGTGTGAGGCGTGGCCTGCACAGCTCAACAATTTGCTGCAAGAGGTCTCTGTCCACTCTATAGCGCTCCACTATCTCCAGCTCATGTAGCCCCTGATAGGTTACCCTGAGCCTGTACACTCTTCTCCGTCTCCTCACTGTGGGTTGTCCAGCAGCATTTGCATTGTCACCACCCTCAGCATGTTGCATATGTCACCTTATAACAGCAATGGCAGCCCCTAACATTTCTTTGTTTCAGTAAAGCTTTTTCAGTTTTCACTTCTATTAGCTTACTGCAGTGTTGCAGTGTCTCTTGAGAGAAACATAGTGGAATGTTGTTTGCAGAGTTTTAAGTGCTGGGCTGAGCTGGGCTAGTGTACTGCCTGTGTAATTGCCTGATTCTGATTGTTTTCACCTGCTAGCTCTGCTAGTACTCCCTGGTTAACTTCCTACTATTTGTTGTCCTTCCCTTTTCCTTTCTGTTTCCTCAGGGGGGCAGCGCCATGCACACAAGCCCAAACATGTGCACACCAGCTCACATGTGAGCACACATGCTTACATGGACTAAAACTTGCTTATTCTTGCTAAAACGCTCACACACCGGCGCAAACGTGCTTACACAACTTTAAACAGCCTTAGACATGCTTACTCCAGCTTACATGTGCACACACAGGCATACACACATGCACACAGTCTTACACGGATGTACAGGTGCGCACACGCATGCAAACACGTTGCAGGCACTTCAACAAGAAACTTTAGTGTTATCCACGGCATACACCTTTAATTTCTTGCCTTTAGCTAGGCTACCTGTTGACACACCTCTTCCAGTGATGTGTAACTGACAGCAGACACATGCCACTCTGCTCCAATGAGCTTCACTTCTTTCATACATACCCCCCTCGTGATGTCACCTATCTTCTACTCTGTTACTCCCCTTATCCTACTCCTACACTCTACTGACTGTGCTCATTTGCTATGTAAGCTTGGGATTCACTATCCTAACCCTCATTTGCATAGGATTGCCTGATAATGCTTGGTTACATCTCTTAGACTGAGCTTCCCCCCTTAGCAACCTCTACTCGGTAGCCATGTTGTCTTCAGCCTGCCATTCCCTTGCATTGTAAATTAGGAATTACAATAAAATCCACATTTGTGGATTTTAATTATTGGTTTTCTGGTTTTTAGAGCACAGCTCATTTGCGTGGCGCCGTGCTACGCTTAAACACCGGAGATCGGGATAAAAAAAATATTTTTATTTTGCATTGGTGAACATTGCCAATGGCCATATTTTTGGCCATTGGCATGCTTCCTCAACTGGATGCATCCTTTTTTTGAGCTGTCACGGCTCCGTTTTCCTATTTTCAGAACCATACTCAGTTGCCAACGGAGTACATTTCTGCAAATAACACTACTCTTACTCGGACAGGTTCGGGTTTCCTGGATCACAAATTTACCTCATTACTAAATAGGTAAGTAATTGATTGACTGAGGTAATTTGCATATCCAAGCCCTGTCCATGTAAGACGCATTTTAGGAGCTCTGTTGCACACCCCTACCGGCTGTTCCTGGATAGCTCGGTGGACATGTTGGCTGCATGGAGTCTTACTCTACTCTTAGACTCCGTGCAAGCCTTCATGAATTCGGCCCTATATCTTTTCAAGCCTTTAAATTTGTGATCATTTGTAAACACAAATTGTTGAACAGTACTCTATATTTGGTCTCACCACAGCCTGATAAAGAAGAATTAATTTAATTTAATTCTTAATTAATTAATAATTAATTAATAATCAATTAATTAATAATTAATTGAATTCTGAATGCAACTGCTTATGCCTATAAAACTCCAAATAACAATCAAAACTGCTACCCACTTGACTAACTCCATCCTCAGTAATCAAATTGTACACAATGTTGATGTATAATATTATAGCAATAACCCACGCCTGGGTGTGGGTAATGCTAAATTTACCCACGGTTGGCGTAGTTTGGCCAACCGTGGGTAAATTTAGCATTACCACCAGGCGTGCTATTATACCATGACATTATTTAAGAAAAGAAACTGAGGGCCAGATTCAGGAAGCCTCCGTGTAAGAGTTATAACTCTTACACGGAGGCTGCAGTGAAATTGTGTGATGTCAGCATGTCATGCATATGCATGAGGTGCATAAGGCATGCTGAATCACACTAGTAACTCTTACACGGTCTGTGTAAGAGAGTAGAAGCGTGTCTGTAGGCTAAGCCCTGCAAGCGGACACGCCCCCGGAAGACTAGAATGGCTGAAAGTAAACAGCCACGCACTACACAACACATGCCCCGATAGACCATCACTGTATAAAGTGAAGAGATGTAATAAAATTAAATTAAAACCTTTTTTTTTTTAAACCCGTAAATGTTTGCTACTGTGTGCCGTGTGCTGGTGTGCTACTAGCGCAATCACAGTTAGCAATCAGTGGAAAAGGATATAAGAACTAAATATGCAAAGTAAGCCAAGAAGTAATAGCTTAGCGGTAGAGTTGCCAGCCTAAGAGTAGGCAGGCAGTGCTCGAGCCCCCACAACAACCTTTTTTTTTTTTTGTAAATAAGCACTAAAAAGCCCCCTGACAGTATTGTACACATGTAAATGTATTCCCTTTTGTAAAATGGAATGAAACGGAGCATATATTCTGAAGTAACACAATAACAAAAATAGTCAGAAATGTACTGATAGGTAAGCTGCTGTGAGACGGAGTGCCTGTAGCTGAGTAGTGTTTAAAAAGCTGTAAACTGCGTGCCTGTTGCTAGGCATCGGTTTAACAGAGTGAAACTGTTTGCAACTAGCTGTGCTTAGCTGAACATGTGTGTCACTAGCCAATTAAGGTTTATCCCAGCACACCGTTTGCGGCTCCCACAAGCTAACTGCCAGTGCGCATGCGTTAGCTCAGCAAGCGCAGACCTGGTTTTAAGTGCTTAAAAGTGCTTTTGGCATGTTTGATTGACAGGTCTCAACTCATTTCTGTCAGGAAAATCAAAAATCAGTTGCCAGATTCGAACCCAGGATACCATGCACTAGAGTCAAGGTACTAAACCACTAAGCCATGACAGCAATACCTAGAAATGCAGAAATAGCATATATATGGGATAAAATCCAGAATGGAGCATGATAAAGCATTTTAAGTGAAGTAGATACAATTCCAAAATGGCCAATCAGAGAAATGTGCGGGAAAATCGGCATATATAAGCCCCATAGGCGGGAATACACAGCAGAAACGATTGTAGATCAGAGCTGCAGTCAGAATGAGTGGAGTAGGTGAGGGACGTTGCTTTCGAGCACAGCGTTGGGGCATTGAGGAGTCCAGATACATGGTCTGGCTCCTTGTCCACCATCACGAGGCCCAACTCATGCAGGGACAGGTCTCATGGGGAGCATATAGGGCAGAGGCATGGGACCAGTTGGCTCGTGATCTGACCAGTGCTACTGGCATTCCATGCACTGGTGAGCAGGTCCGTCACCACCATGCGAACTTGAAATGACGCAAGCAAGACCAGTTGTCCGAATGGATCCAGGAGGCCCGGGATATGCCCAATGCCCCACTACTGAGTAAGTTACATTTTACTTATGTATGTAAGGATTTCAACTAGCTGATACCATGGAGATGTGTAGTCCAATATTACTTCTTTTGTATTACAGCTGCAGGTGTCCGCTCTACGAATCGCGAGATGCATGCCCGTAGGCTGGTGCGGATGCACCACCGTGCAGGTTAGTAACCCCACCCAGTACTTGTAAATAAATATTATACTGTAGCATGTATCAGAACACTGCAGTGTATTGATTAAAAGTAATATAATGTGCAAGCAAGATTTGAAAGTCTGCAGGTATGGCTGCAACAAGTTCATCAGTATGCAAGTGTAACTGGAAATATAATTGATAGAATTAAACAGTGCTGTCATACAGATGTCCCACCATTAATTAAATATAGTGTAACCTGCAGTAGTCTCAAGAGTACAGCTTCAGAATCTGAGGTAGTCACATGTGAGATATATCCCCTGTTGTTAAATAAATTGTTAAAATCAGACTGTAAAAATTATTTGACACTTTAAAATGACAGTCAATAACAAACAGTAATGCAGGTCTCTCAGGTATCTACTATACATATACTCTAATGTACATTAGGAGGCAAAAAACCATACACAAACTTGTACAGAATTTTGTCTAGCTTTATTCAGGAAATACCTGACATTTTATATGTTTTACAATCAGTTTTTGCCCACCTCACTGACGTGGTCAGTGACAGGGTCTTTACATCATGACCATTCATAAGAAAAATGCTGATATTACAATTTTTGAAAAGTTACTTTCCCATGAGAATATTACAGCCTTGCAAAGCACCTGGTCAGTCACAATGTCCTTCCGAGGATGTAGCCAATTCAAGGCTCTTAGATTAGCTCGAATACAATGGATGAATGTCTCTTTAATACATTTCTTTGTCTCTCTGTTTACCAGCTGGACATTATCTCTGATAGTGCGCACAAGGCTATTCTTCTGGTGGAAGCAAAAAAAGATACACATGCACACAGATTCATTATTTTCTAACTTTGCAAAATAATCTTTCACTGACAGACATGAGCCAGCCGAGCTGGTAACTGCCAAGGCCAAGTTTCTAATCACACTGCAGCTTATGCTTCAAGCAATAATATGCAAGTTTATTTCTACTATTATTCTAGTAAAACAGAATTAAATGCATTACATATTGTTCTATTTTTTAATCTTTGCACTTCATATATGTTCAAGTTCATTTATATATATCTGACCACACAACTTATATATGTCTGAATGTATTAATACATGTTTCCCTAACAGCTTATATGTGAATACATATTTTCCTAACAGCTTATATGTGAATACATATTTTTCTAGCAGCTTATATGTGAATACATATTTTTCTAGCAGCTTATATGTGAATACATATTTTTCTAGCAGCTTATATGTGAATACATATTTTTCTAACATTCTCCCTCCTGTTAATGCATTTCATTCTATTTGAAACATAAACAACATAATTTTATTTCTTAGCTTTTTCCTTTCAAGGACTTTCAGCTAAGTAAGTCATTGGTTTTATATTTCAGATAGGCTTTCGCTTGGTATCAACAAATTCAATTCCATGTCTTGGTACATAGTTTCAGTTACTGATATGTCAACTAGGTCTTTAACTAATTTTTTCACACAGGGTATCCCGCAGCAGACACATGCTCCAATTATGAGCAGTACTACACAAATTGCAATCAGAATATTCATAAGGACCGACCCCCACCCCCCAAATAGATTCTGGAAAAAGTTCGTCAGTGGGTTTGGGCCTGGTTCTGCCATTGCTGACACCTGCTGTATTACCTCCAGGTGATCATTGATTTCATGTTGGTTGTCTGGAATGTACGCACAGCATTCTTCTTTGATAAGCGCGCACGTACCACCTCTCGCCGCTAGGGTGAAGTCGAGAGCCATTTGGTTCTGTAACACGACTGTTCTCATTGCATTCATTTCATCAGTCACAAGTTCAAGAGCGGAAAAAGTCGCATTGCTCATTACTTCGAGGAGTTTTGACAATTTCTTCAGTTCCCAAATCGATTTGACTGCTCCGTAGGCTGGGAATATTCCAGCCCAGGATATAACATTGTCACTCAAGTCCATATGGGTTAGTTTTTCTTTGTCCTTTACAGCCGAATGATCCTTCTAGCTTGCTTCAATCTTACCCACTGGATTAGCAGGTTTTTTGACTGTATTCTCGGCTTGCTGAGCTGCATTTTTCACATTGCGTATTTTACCCAGGGGCAATTCTGCAGTATGTCTTATGGCTGGAACCAGATAACCCAAAAAACAACTGCCGGACCAATTTTCAGGTAACCATTTATAGGCCTTTTTCCCACAAACAAAATAACAGTTTTTTACTTTAGTACTGATGCGGGTTAACCCTGAATGAAACATTTTTTTTATCTATAACAGATAATTGTCTATATATTTCAGGAGTTTTTTGCACATCTCTCAATGTTGTTTTCATCAAGCTTAAATACGAACCATAGTTCGAGCTACAACTAGTACCTTGGTCTACAGGTTTTATATAACATTTGTAAGACACAGTTATGTTACAATTACTCCAACCAACCTGGAGTGTATCATTTTTAACAAAGCAAACAATTCCTTTCTGAGTAACGGGTAAATATAATGCCACTTTGTCTTGTGATCTCACAGTACCCATGTCAAATAATAGGTTTTCCCAAGTTTCATTTATCCCCAGGGGGACAGCAGACATTAAAAGTCCTCCATATGCTGTGGGTATTGCAGTACAAACCCAGCAATTGAAGCGTTCATAGTCTCTACATAGACTCGTTTCATAGCCAGGTATGTGTTGAAGTTCGGGTGCCAGTCTATAGCCAGTTCATCATCACGTTTTATCAATTTCACTTCTGTAGTTATATGCAAGAAAAACCATAACAACAAAAAGGTCACTACAAACATGGTTAATAAATGTATGATCAGTAGGCCAGTGAACCAATGTCTTTGGGGTTGTTTTGCATTTTTATTCACTCTGCCTCTGGCCATCCTGTTTCTGTGGTATGTCAGTTAAAAAATGTTTGTCCAACTTAAACTCTTTGAGTGGTAGTAATGAAGTCCAAAAAGTGAGAACAGTCACCACGAGTAAATCCTTCTATAGAGTAGTAGTCCTCAAGCAAGCTCACACACAAAAAATATCCACGATGGAAATATGTAAAAAATTCATTTATTGGAAACAGAGAATAAGCGCTTTCGCATAGTTAAACTATGCTTCATCAGATACAATGTCATAAAATGATCCCAAAATACTTATACTAAACAACTTTTGGCGGGCTCATTAATTTAAAATGAAGCTTAATTGCCTTTCATCAATTTAAAGCCATCATTACATTCAAATGCAGTTTAAATTCAATCCAATTCATTTTCTAAAGTGCAGCACTCTTTGAGTGGTTTACAGTGCGTCAAATGAACCCAAGATGATCTCTCAGCAATTTTTACTGCAGTAGGTGTTGCCAATAGTACCTGGTACGGACCTTCCCACTTTGGACTCGCCCAGTTCTTTCTTTTGATGACTTTCAGCCAGATCCAGGACCCCGGGGTCAGCACGGCCTCTGGTTTTGTTTCTTTTTTGTCTGAAAAAGAGTTCAACTGCAAAACAGTCTTATTTGTTAACAATTTCTTCATATAACTAGCTAATGAGCTATCGGCCTCCAGCTCTGCAGGCATGAGGGCCTTCCATTGTGGCACACAATATGCTCTTTCAAATACTACCTCAAAAGGGGTCAAGCCCCTTACATTTGGAACAGTTCTCATGCTCAGCAGTGCTAAAGGCAGACAGCAAATCCAAGTCTTTTGAGTCTCACTCATCAATTTTCTCAACTTGTTTTCAAAATTCCATTGTACCTCTCCACCAGTCCTGCTGACTGGGGTGATAAACACAATGGTTTTCAAAATCCCAAAGAATCTCCCAAGCTGGTGTATTGTCTGATTAACAAAATGTGTTTCATTGTCACTATAAATTCTTTCCGGTATGCCAAATCTAGGAATGATTTCTTTCACTAAGGCTTTTGCTACTGTTGCTGCATCCGGTTCCTGGTCGGAAAAGCTTCTACCCATTTTGAGAACATATCTATGATCACTAAACAGTATTTTTCCCTTCACATTTATTCAGTTCTATGAAATCCATACAAATAGTATGGAGCGGATAGGGTGGTGTCGGAAAGCTCCTCGCTTGGTTTAAATGCTCCCTGTGCATGATGTTTGCTACAAATATGACATGTTGCACAAAATTTTTGTGTATAATTGTAAATCCGTATGTTTGGAATGTTTTGTTAACTAACTGTACCATCCCCCCTGTTGAGACATGGCTCTGCCCATGACTCAACAAAGCTGCATATCTAAATAAATTAGATGGCAATATTGGCTTTTTCTCTTTGGAGATGTACAGTCCCTCTTCAAGGATTGCTCCTCGTTTTATCCACTTTTGCTTTTCTGCTTTTGTAGCTAATGTCTGCATTGTTTTTAACGTTTCTAAATCTAGAGTCTCAGAAGGTTGTAGTTCTTCATTTGAAAACACAGTTTCTAGGTCTGAGGCAGCTTGCTTTGCAGCTGCATCAGCCCGAGCATTTCTTTTTGAAATTTTGTCTTGTTGTTTGGTATGGGCTGCACATTTACAAATAGCTATTCTAGTGGGTAACTGAATAGAATCTAACAGGTTCAAAATCAATTGTGCATGATTAATCGGTTTGCCAGTAGATGTTATCATTCCCTTGTTCTTCCACTGTTGTGCAAAGACATGCACTGTAGAGAAAGCATACTGGCTGTCAGTATATATGTTAACACATTTGTCTTTCGCTAGAGTGCAAGCACGTGTCAAAGCTATCAATTCTGCTGCTTGAGCAGACAGGTTATGTTGCAGGGGTTGTGCTTTTATGATTTCATTATCTGTCACTACTGCATAACCCACTAGGTTCTTTCCTGTAGGTCCTCGTCTACAGGACCCGTCCACATAAAATGTCACCTCTGCATCGGCTAAAGGCACATCAGTGAGATCTTGTCTGGGTGTGGTTATTTGTTCCATTTCCTGTAGGCAACTGTGTGGTGTGCCATCTACAGGAATTGGAAGTAATGTCGATGGATTTAATGTTGTGCATCGTTCAATCGTCATGTGAGGTTGACTCAATAGTATGGTCATACAAGAAAGATGTCTGGCAGGGGACAAAAATGCTATTTTTTCTTGCAGTAAAATTATTGCAACTGCATGAGGTACTCTCAACGTGAGAGGATGAAACAATACCACTGAGGCCGAAGCTTGCACTGCCATAGCTGCTGCAACAACTGCTTGCACACAGGGTGGCAATGATCGTGCCACCGGGTCTAACTGTGATGAATAGTAAGCTATGGGGCGTTGCTTGCTGCCATGTTGTTGCGTCAGTACTGACGTCATATATCCCTACAATCTACAGTCTGGAAAAATCTCTTATGGTAATTCGGAAGCCCTAAAACTAACGATGAAACTACCAGTTGCTTTAGTCTGCAAAAAGCTGCTTTTGCTTCCAATGTCCAATGCAGTGTTTCTTGTGCTGCCATTGGTGTTTTAAATATTAAATCAGCCAATGGAGCCGTTTCCAAAGCATAATTGGTATCCAACCGACAAAAATTAGTCGTTCCCAAGAAGGACATCATTTCCTTTTTGGTAGTTGGTTTAGGTGCTTGTAAGATTGCTGTTTTCCTATCTTTATCTAATGTTCTACCTTCTTTGGATATCACATATCCCAGGTATTTAACTTGCTCTTTCCAAAGTTGCAATTTATGTTTATTCACTTTATGCCCTTGCTCGGCCAAAAATTTCAACAATGCTATTGTGTCTTCCCTACATTGCTGCTGGGTAGGGGCTGCAAGCAAGATGTCGTCTACATAAAGTAATACTTGACTGCCCCCTGGTGGAGAAAATCCCGCCAGGTTGCTAGCCATTTCTTGTGCGAATATTGTTGGACTTTCACTATATCCCTGTGGTAGTCGGGTGTACGTATACCTTTTGCCCTGAAATGTAAATGCAAACCAATGTTGGCTGTCAGGGTGTATAGGTATTGAGAAAAATGCATTGCTAATGCCTACCACGGTGAAATATTTTTGTTGCGGCTTCAAATCATTTAACAAGGTATGTGGGTCTGGCACCGTAGGTGCCCTTGGTATTACCGCATCATTTACAGCCTGTAAATCTTGTACCATCCGCCATTCCCCGTTTGCTTTTTTAACAGGAAACAGAGGAGTATTACATGGTGAATCTAAAGATTCTACCAGTATCCCTTTCTTAAGCAATGCCATTATGATAGGTTTGATTCCCTGTTCCGCATCCTTGCTCAAAGGATATTGTCTTTTTTTTGGTCTAAAGGCCGATTTTGGTGTAATAATTACTGGCCCTGCCGTTCGAATAAGCCCTACATCCGATTTCCCTGTTGACCAAAGAACATTTGGTATCTTACTCAAAGCTTTTTCTTCTTCTTCTATCAAGAACGCCAATCAGCTGTCTTCACTCTGTTGTAAGTGTACAGCTGGGCGTGCTTGCGTTAACCAATTTAGTTTCTGTTTCTGTACCCCTAGGTCCGATAACTCTAAGTCAGTTAGTTTTTTCCATCTTGTTACTTTGTCACCCAAGTCTACCCACCTAACATTCCTGTTTTTGGTTAGGCTAACATGCGGTAGTTTATTGGATCTGTACAATTCCAAGAACTCCTGAGGCAATGAACAACTCACCACACTATTGCCCTCAGTGTCCCAGTATAAAGTCCGTAGTATTAATCTATTTGCGGGATTTCTGAACAATTTTTGTTCATATTTTTTATCAGGCCCTGATGTGCTGCAATAATATAGGGTACAATGTAACAAATGTTGTTGATCAACATCGAGGGGAAGCACCTTGCTGGTGGCTACATTCATCAGTTCCTTGGTCACTGCCCCGGACCGGTTGTAACCAGGTCCTGGCTGTACCAATAATAGGCCTCACCCTCCGATCGTACCACAAAAGCATCAGTTTGTCTCTGTGCCTCCATACCTTTCATGGTAGGGACTACTGCTATGCCAAAAAGTTGCATGAGATCTCTTCCTAATAAGTTCATGGGGCATTTGGCAGAAAGTACTATTTTACTTCTCTGGGTTATACCCGAGACAGGGTCAGTTATTGCTATATCATGGGAAAGTGGTTCCCTGTACAGTTGTCCGTTTGCTGCTTTCACTAATATATAATCGGGTGACTCAGAATGTTTCGGTAACTTTGAAGGGTGTATCAAAGTTCGTGATGCTCCTGAATCACACAAAAATTTGATTTCTCTCCCTTCCACCAGAAGTGTAACTTCCGGTTTAGTGTCTGCTAAATAGAGCTCTAAGCTCAGTAGTGCCAAGTCCAAAACTTCACTTTCCCCAACTTCTACATCCGGTTGCATGTCATTTGTTTCTTTTAAGGTATTTACATTATTCCCCTGCTCATTAGTCTCTCCTAGCGACTGTCGAGCAGTATAACTGCCATCTAGTCAATCCTCATCATCCTTATCCTTTTTTTCCACAGGTGCCTTACTCCTACAATCCCTTGCCAAATGTCCCTTTTTACCGCAATTGAAGCACTCACCTCTTTTTTTCCTGTCCTCATAAAACTCTGAGTTTCTGTCAGAACGTTTGTTACCCTGAGCATTTCGCTTACCCTTTTTGGCTGTTTGTACTACAAAAACTTCCGCACCGTCTTCAGCTGTGAAGACCTGCGTTTTCTTTTTCTTTTTACTGTTAAAATGTTTTTCGGCATGCCTAGCATACTCTAACAAGGCTTGGAGCCTACTCGTTCGGTGATCTATCATATGCTTCGTGATGAAGCTATTGATAGGGGCAATACAACCTTTTAAAAATGCATTTTTCAACTGTTGTTCATATGAGCTATCATTTTTTTGATTTTTCAGGAATAGTCATACCACTATGGTTATTGAAACATTCTAATAATCTACCATAGTATGCGTCTACTGTTTCATTATCTTGTTGCACGCATTGGTTAATACAAGTCCAATCTGCTCTAGGTTTTCATTTTTCAGTAATGCGGTCTGTAAGACCCTTCAATCTAGTATCTAGTTTTGCGTCACTATGTAGGAGTGGGCTGAGTTGCGCATCACGGGCATTCCAGGTGCCACAAATCATGTGCCAGTCCGGACCTAAAATTTGTCTGATTACTTTTTCTACCTCTTCCCCATTCAGGTGGTAACTCAATCTCATACCCTGTAAATCTTGTACAAATTTCTCAAAGTTAACTTTTGGATGGGGAATTCCCTCTGTAGCTTTCCGGATGTCTTCCGGTGTCCACGGTCTATACACTAAGAGAGTTGAGGCCTGGCCCTCCTGTCCTGCCTGTGGGTTTGGTACTTCAATTAATGGACAGATTTCCTCACTCTCATTTAATGAATTTCCGCTTAGTTGAACATCTATAAGTGTTTGACGTGTTCGGGATCTAGTTTCGATAGGTTCTCTTACAAATGGTTGTCTGAATACCCCTGTTGTCTCCGGATAACGTGGGGGGGGTCCAGCCCGCCCTCCCGCTTCATATTCTAAGTAAGGCATCGGAGGAGGTGGTGGGGGAGGGGCCGATGCTACTACTGTATTATTATTCTCTTTGTCTAAAAATAATGCTTTTGCATTCTTATTTTTCTGTTCCCTTCGGTTCACTTCCTCAATCCACCTATGTGCTTGAGGAATGCCCAACTGTCGTTGTTTTTTTGCCTGACCCTCTGCGTCAGATTTTAACTGTTTCAAAAGTTTTACTAGTGATATTTTATCTAATTTACCATCAAATTCATACTTATTGACCCATTTTGAAAAATGTCTCACATTATCTGCTCTTTGCAATTGCATATACTTTGCGTCTTCTGTTAGGGGCGGGTCACGTGACCCTTTAGTGCATTTATTTCCCATGTCTCTTCAAAAAAAAAGAACTGTTACGTAACCCTTTCTCTTGTACCACGTGGTATCTTATTCCCCGTATCCACAGTAGTGTCTAGAATGACTGTTTTACTTTGCTTTGTTTATTCCCTGATCTATGACTCAAGATACAATACTTCGACTACCTCTCTCCCTGCTATCACAAACCTTAACAATAGCACAGTGTAACCTGGTCCCTGATCTAAAACAAAGACAAAGAGGGGAATTCTGCTTACCCGAGCCTCCCGCTTACTGTTATGCTTCTTTTTAGGATCCAGTTTTCCGCTTTTCGGCCACAGATCAGACAAGTGGACAGCCTCTTTACATACGACAATTCAGTCGGAGGTCTTTCCTTCTTCTGCGGAGGTTTCAGTGCCACCTATATGCTCTGACCTGCAGCTTACCAAGGGAATTCCGGCACGATTAGGACCAAAATGTTAAATAAATTGTTAAAATCAGACTGTAAAAATCATTTGACACTTTAAAATGACAGTCAATAACAAACAGTAATGCAGGTCTCTCAGGTATCTACTATACATATACTCTAATGTACATTAGGAGGCAAAAAACCATACACAAACTTGTACAGAATTTTGTCTAGCTTTATTCAGGAAATACCTGACATTTTATATGTTTTACAATCAGTTTTTGCCCACCTCACTGACGTGGTCAGTGACAGGTCTTTACATCATGACCATTCATAAGAAAAATGCTGATATTACAATTTTTGAAAAGTTACTTTCCCATGAGAATATTACAGCCTTGCAAAGCACCTGGTCAGTCACAATGTCCTTCCGAGGATGTAGCCAATTCAAGGCTCTTAGATTAGCTCGAATACAATGGATGAATGTCTCTTTAATACATTTCTTTGTCTCTCTGTTCACCAGCTGGACATTATCTCTGATAGTGCGCACAAGGCTATTCTTCTGGTGGAAGCAGAAAAAGATACACATGCACACAGATTCATTATTTTCTAACTTTGCAAAATAATCTTTCACTGACAGACATGAGCCAGCCGAGCTGGTAACTGCCAAGGCCAAGTTTCTAATCACACTGCAGCTTATGCTTCAAGCAATAATATGCAAGTTTATTTCTACTATTATTCTAGTAAAACAGAATTAAATGCATTACATATTGTTCTATTTTTTAATCTTTGCACTTCATATATGTTCAAGTTCATTTATATATATCTGACCACACAACTTATATATGTCTGAATGTTTGAATACATGTTTCCCTAACAGCTTATATGTAAATACATATTTTCCTAACAGCTTATATGTAAATACATATTTTTCTAGCAGCTTATATGTAAATACATATTTTTCTAGCAGCTTATATGTAAATACATATTTTTCTAGCAGCTTATATGTAAATACATATTTTTCTACCACCTGTTGAAATGCTGAATCATGACAGAAGTGAGGCTGTTGGAAAGTGTTTGAATCACCACTAGTCTAACATGTGAACAAAGCCTAGAAGTAGCAACCTGAACTGTGAATTTGCAGGAAGTGTGAGACTGACAGAAAGGGTCATGTATGAATAAATAAAGTAGTAATAACCCCGGAATATATTAGCCCCAGTGTGTTTCTACAGAACTAAATGCATGTGGGAAGTACAACTTAATATACCAAACTGATTTCAGTGTGTCAGAATCTGGAATGTCTAGCCAAATGCTGTATATGGTGATCACAGTAAACAATTTGCAGATAGAATGAATGATTATCTGACAGACTAAACAGCCATAGTTGTCCCCTGTCCTGTCATCAAAGTGTAGCAGGATGATGTATCTGATCAGATTCAAAATAAGTAGGATAGTAATGTATTTGTAACAGGTGTAGCTTGACAGTCAAATAAAATTTATTTTGAAACATCAGCCTCAACTTAATTGTGTACCTATTATAAATGTAAATCAATGTGTAACATATGAATGTGTCATCACTTTCTATCTCCGCCCAACCCTATAATTCCATATAACAACACCCACTAAATAATGGTATGTGAACATTTCATTAATCATGGACATTTGTCCGTTTCAAAAATATATGCATGTCTGTTCGTGCATGTGCCCTGTTCATACCTGCAAATCTGATGGCCTGTTGCCATTAATCAACCCTGCATGTTGTTTGACTGTGTATTTCTGTTCAAATAATGCATGTGATATTGATATGCCCCTTGTTCAATGGTGTTAATATCTGGGTGTTTGTTTGATGGGAATACCAATGCATGCTGTTACAACTAATCTGAATGGAATACAATGCCACTAACCCAAACTAACATAACTACTCACAAACCTAGAACGCTTGGGAAGGCAGGTCCCAGCGGACCCACCTCTCCCACCTCAGCTGGTGACTGCACCTGGCACTAGTGCCCAGGCGGACCCCCTCCGGTGGCCCTGTGCCACCTTCGGGTGGAAGCGCTGCAGGGGATGGGGCCCGTCCCCTCTGCAAGTGTGGCCGGAGGGGTTCGTCCACTCACCCTCCAGCGGTGTCCGGTCTGTGGTGCGAAGGGAGATCCAAGACACTGTTCTTGGGCCCCTACGCCAGCTCGAGGCTCGTGTGGCACAGCTAACGGCCCCGGCCGTTGCCCCGCCTACACAGCCCCCAGCACAGCCCCGTCCTGGGCTGTGAAGGAACAGTGGCAACTGCCTATGGGTGGGGATATCAGTTCCACTGTTGCCATCTGTGGGCTCATGCATCTTGGAAATCCCAACCTCCATCCCCGTCAATTGTGTAACCCCCCCACGTGTGTCATACACCGCCCCTGTATGCGTCTTGTCTGTCTTGTCTGTTAACCTACCTCCCCAGCTATACCGACTTCCTTCACCTGACATACCACTCTCACCTGAAAAAAAAAAAAGGGCACTCTGTACCCACAAAAAATTACGCCCCATACATAGCTGTCCATGTCGCACACATGTCTGCTTGACATTGAAACAGTTAATTACAATTGGCTCTACAACAACTATTAATGTTGTCCTGACACCTCTCTCAGGGGTGAAAGGTTTCTAATGTCTCACCAAAATACATGGAAATGCACAGCTGTTGCTGCCAAAGACATGGGCATCTATGGGCCTTACCTACATCCCTCCTGCAAATCCCACGCTTGTTTCCCTACTGTCTTACCCTCTTTGTGACCCCTTTTTCACCACTTTCCTGTCACCCCTTTTTCTTTTCTTTCAAAGAAATTAACGCGGGTGTGCTTGTGTTAGCGGAGCTCACCGCCAGTCTTGCGTGAGCTCCAGCGCAACGAGCGCAGACCTGGTTTAAAGTGCTTAAAAGTGCCTTTATGGCACTTTGATTGACAGGTCCTGTACTCAGTTTGAAAGTTTGCTAAGAAAAATAAATTCCCACTGGCAGTCTCGAACCCAGGACCTTGGTAACATTAGTCTGTATGACCTACCACTAAGCCATGCATGCTTTACAAGAACACAGTGCTAAAATAAATATAACATGTAATAGTAGGAATCAGTATAAAGGCAATATAGGAGATGTACTATCTAAAGCATGTCAGGTAGGGTTTTAATGGCCAAATTACTGGATTCCCATACTAGTTCAGTGTGAACAGAAACAGCCCTGCTACCTGTTAGCTTGTACATAATAATGTAAGGTAATGTACATATGTGAAGGTATGTATATCTACACATACATATATATAAATATATATTAATACATATGAAATATAGTCGTAGGTCTCAGTAGCCATACACACTCACTACAGGAAACAGTGAACATAATTGCAGCAACCTGAATCTGCAACACAGCCTGACCCCTGTGTGACCTACTTACCCTTCTAACTGCTTAAAGGTGGCCTCAGCACTTTGATTGACAAGTCCTGTACTCAGTTTGAAAGTTTGCAAAGTAAAAAAAATTCCCACTGCCAGTCTCAAACCCAGGACCTTGGTAACAGTAGTCCGTATGACCTACCACTAAGCCATGCCTGCTTTGCAAGAACACAGTGCTAAAATAAATATAACATGTAATAGTAGGAATCAGTATAAAGGCAATATAGGAGATGTACTATCCAAAGCATGTCAGGTAGAGTTTTAATGGCCAAATTACTGGATTCCCATACTAGTTCAGTGTGAACAGAAACAGCCCTGCTACCTGTTAGCTTGTACATAATAATGTAAGGTAATGTACATATGTGAAGGTATGTATATCTACACATACATATATATAAATATATATTAATACATATGAAATATAGTTGTAGGTCTCAGTAGCCATACACACTCACTACAGGAAATAGTGAAGATATATGCAGCAACCAGAATCTGCAACACAGCCTGGCTCCTGTGAGACCTACTAAGCCCTTTAACTGCTTAAAGGTGCCTCCAGCACTTTGATTGATAGGCCCTATACTCAACTCAAAAGCAGAATATGAGCATACTAGTAGGCCCTACCACAAGACCATTATAACATTAGTCTGTATGACCTACCACTAAGCCATGACTCTCATACAGGAATATAGTGCTAAATAAGTGGAACACGTAATAGTATGAATGAAGATAAAGGCAATATAGTATGTCTACTACCCAAAGCATGTCATGCAGACTTTTATAGTCCCAATTACTGGGTTCCCATACTAGTGTAGTGTTAACAGAAACAGCCCTGCTAATTGTTAGCTTGTACCCAATAATGTCAACTAATGTACATATATGAAAGTATGTATATGTACACAGATATATATATATATATATATATATATATATATATATATATATATATATATATATTTATATAGCAATACATATGACATATAGTTGTAGGTGTCAGTATGCATACACACTCACTATAGGGAACAGGCAAGATAAATGCAGCAACCTGAATCTACAACACAGCATGAAGCATGGTAGATGTACTAACCTTCACACTCACAAAACACTGTCAACAGCATACCAGCATGGTCCACGCCCTACAATCTGAAAGGGCAACGCCTATCTCACATACCCTTTTATAGCAGTGTCCTGAAATCACAGTGAGACATGCAATCAGTACACACCCAGCTGCATGCAATTAGCAAATGCTGCCTTACAATTGGTGCAGAGGCCATCACATGGACCTATGCAGATACCTACAAAAGCAATGAGTACCCACACTACACTCATGCAATACATTCATTGCACAAAACCGACAGAGAAAGAGAGAGAGAGAGAGAGAACAAAACAGAACAAAACAGAAATAAAGACAGCCAGCAGCAAAACCAGCAGCAGCAGCAGCAGCAAACTTCAAGCAGCACCAGTGACACACCAACAGCTGCCACAAACACAGGTAATGCAAAGTAGCAGGTTAATCCTGTGTATACTGTGACACCTTCAAATGTATCATACTTCACTATCTATAGGTATGTCCATGAGATAGGTTGTGTGTACATAGTCATGAAATATAAACATATGTAATATTGTTGTACATGTGGGCCATAACTAACACTTCCATAGCTTAGAACACAAGGCCAGTTGTGCATATGATGCAGTAGTTCCCAGGGTCAGTAGAGGTTCCTCCTCATTGGTGTGGGACCACTGTGTATGTATGGCACTGTTCAGGTACATATCCTGTAGTATGGCCAGGGATTAATATCAGTCTGTCATGTGGTGCTATGTCCTCCAGGGGTGAATGTAGCACACATCCAGGGATACCATTTCGTAACAGTGATGATATGTGTTCTGCAATGATGAGGGTGGCTCTCACCTGGACATGTGAGAGGATAGGGAGGTTACAGTCATCTGGGATAACTAATAACACGTGTGTAGGACAATGGGGGTACCTGCACCTAAACTGTCTGCAACAATGTTGGCAATATCTGTGCATTTGGTGAATGTGAAGCATCTTAACACTGCAGACAACAGATGCCTTCCGTCATGTGAATCTGCCCTGTGCTGCAGTAGCCTCCTACTATTGTTATACAATATGCCTGTATCTGTAGTCCACTGGACAGGATTAATAAGTGGTGTGCAGTTGTTCTGGGTTAGATAACTGTGTGCACAGTACATGCAGTATGTGGGATGTCTGTGGTACGCATATGCAAAGGTGCTGGCGGTGTGTGTTGTGGCTTCCACTGGCCCAGTGGGCTGCATGGATAGCATCACTGTCATAACTACTGAATAACTGTGTAATAACATGCATACATAGCAAGGTAGTGTACTGTGCTTGTGGTGTTGTTCAGATATGTATATCCAGGCTGAGTAATGTGTGTCCGCATCACAGGGTTGGATGGCAGCACACATCCAGTATGTATGGATGAACACCCAGAATGTGTCAGATGTGTCACCTGTGCAGAAGTATCTGGCCATTACCTGTGCATCCCCACAACACACACACATGCAACATATGGCAGATGTACTATAGCAGTACACACATGTTCATAGGTTCATACTAGGCTATCTGCCCGAGGGCATTTACAAGCCTAGCCCATCGTTTTGTGGCTTACGCCACCCCTTTAGTATGGGGAACCATACCCATTATTTTGCTGTGCCTCTGTCGAGCAGTGACACAGAGGTAATCCCTGGGGTATATCTGCGATCTCCCATCCATTGGTCAAGATTTCTCTTGAACAAGGCTAGCGAGGTGCTCTGCCTCACATATACCGTGATTTTGTTCCACAGCATAGGAGTCTTTGGGTGATGAATCTATCCCTACAGCATGTCCTATTAATAGCCGTGTCGAGGTTTAAGTCTCCGCCCTTGTGGCTCTGATGGATCTAGGTTTTTAGGTGAAGCATATTCATCAAATCTGGGTTTGACATGGCCTTGTATGTTGGGCAAAGGTCACCTCTGAGCAAGCGGTGGCGACTGAATAGAACATACATGGACATGCTGGAGGGCAAATTCTTAACTGAGAGGCTCCCTTCACTCTGTAATGAGCTCGAACAGTTGAGAATGAACAGTTCATAGGTTCATACTAGGCTATTTGCCCTAGGGCATTGGTAAGCCTAGTAGAATGTGTTTGTCTTTGCCACCCAATCACATCTTATGCTACTATGCCCTTGTCCGACTTTAGTATACTTTGCCTCTGTCTAACAGCGACATAGAAGTGATACCTGGGGTACAACTATGATCTCCATCCACTCATCCAGATTCCTATGGAAGAGAGTCAATGAGGGACTCTGCCTAACCAGTAGTGTGAGCTCATTACAGAGTGAAGGGAGCCTCTCGGTTAGGAATATGCCCCTCCAGCATGTCCATGTATGTCAGTGCTGAGGTCCAGCTCTCCTGAGCATGTGGCTGTATGGGACTCTGATTGCCTGAGGTGCATCATGTTCATTACTGCTAGGTAGGACATGGCTGTATATGGCATGCACAGATTGCCTCTGAACAGGCAGTATGCCACTGAGTCCAGCTGGATTCACTTTACCTGGGCAGCATATGACATCTGTGTGAGCCATTGCATCCCCTTGATGATGTACTGTTGTCCTGTACCAGTTGCTGTAGGTGTCTGGTTAGGTACATCCCAAAAGGTGCATTGTACGCAATTATAGGCCTGATGATGGATGAGTACAGAGGCACAATGACCTCCCCTGCCATACATGTGAATCAGTCATGATTAGCTGGGCTATATAACATGTCTGTCAATCCACGTTGGCCATGTGGTAGACAAATGACAGACCACTACCATGTTTCTTCCCCAGGTCCCCAACTACGTCTTCTGTACTCAGTGGCCTAACACCTATGTTGTACTGTGCCACCAATGTCGAGGTGTGGGAATCTGCATTGAATACTGATACCCCCCCTCCCTTGTTCAAGTGTTGTGGCCGACAAGAATGGTAACAGCTATAACGTGGTAGTACTGGTGTGCTCCTGTGAAACCTGAAACAGGTTCATGTTACTGCACAGATATCGATGTCCAGAATGCTAGGTAGGGTTTTGGGTGCGTGCATCCTTGGGTCTAGACATCCAGTGTTGAGTAGCATCACTCTTACTTCCTCATCCTTTGTGATACAAATGGATGTGGGTTTGCCTTATGAGCCTTGCCTAATACAGGCACTATGGGTGTAGCAGGAGGCTCCGCCAAATGTCAATAGGACTGTGGTGACAGGTGCAAGCTGTCCCTAGAAAAGCATACCACCCCAAGATGGCAGGCATTGGCACACCTGTGAATGACACCAGTATGTCAGTCAATTGTTGGAAGGGATCATCGTGCCTTGATATTGTGGCATTGTTCTAGGTGAGGGTAGGATGCTACTCAAGGTCAGGGTCAAACTGTCTCGGGCTACGTGCTCAGAGAGCTCTGTAATGTCTCATGTCATGTAGTCCAGGGAGGAATGTGTCAGGCCATTCACAGCAGCATGGACATTGACTGAGTCATACCTGTACCTGCCTTGGGGTTACCTGACTGTTTGTGTTATGTGGCAGTTCATAGTGCCTGACAGGCTGCACACCGTGACCCTCACCTCGTTAAGCCTGGTGAACGTGATGTGAGTGTGCCTGATGATAGAGGCACCTAGTACAGGTGTATGAGGTGTGTTGTTAACTGTTAATGGCTGTGAGTGTTCAGCACATTGGCTTTGTGTGATATGTGTTGCACATGTTCGTTTATGTGGTAGTGGTTGCCTGGATGTCTGCTTAGGAGGTCTCTGCTGCATAGGCAGAGCTGTGGTCTGAGCCTACAAGTATGATCATGTGTGATCATGTGTTAGGTCCGCTGTTGTGGTAGGTCTACATGAGACTGGAAGTGTAGTGAGTGATCCCCTTTGCCACGTGACTGGTTATGGCGGTATTGACTAGACAGAGCCTAGCCTCCAGTCTGGTATATGGTTGCATCACTCACATGAGTTTGAATTTGTTGTTAGGAGGAGGGTTGTCTGTGTACATGCATCTGTTCTAACATTGTCTCTGGAGTACCACACTCACCAGCTGGACTGAGGAGGGAACTGACAACTGACCTCTGGACATGCTAGAATACTATTGTGAACTCTGTAATCACTAATGATTGAAAACAAGGTCCAGTGGGGAGTGAGGGTGTACTGACATTACCTACAACTGCTGACTGATATAAAAGCATCAGTGAGCAAATGCCAGGTAACCTAAGTGCAATGTGTCACAATGAAGTAAATGCAACAATGACAAGCAGTCACTTGCTGTCATGTGTAACATGGAAGTACGTACAGTAAGCAATGCAGATAACAGTAGTGAGTCACAGATGTGTTGCAAAGATGTGTACTATGTGGATGTAGCATACCAGTGAAATAACAAGCTAACAGATAACAAGCATATAAACAAAGGTAGATGCAGGAGGCCTGGATGTAGTGTTTGCTACAACAAACAAGGTGTAGCAATGTCAGTAAGATACAGCTCAGATATGCAGGCACTATAAACCTGAAACCAGATGTCCCCAGCTATGAATGGCAGAGTACAGCCTATTGTCACACATGGGTGCAGACCACAAACCTCGTTAATGTTAAATAACTGGCCTGAAGGCCAACTGCCCATACCAGAAGTAATACACTTGTACACTGGGCCCACAATCAGCAGTTCCCAACTTCAATGGATGAAAGATATGTGTCCTGCCACCACAGTGCTTGCCACCAACCTCCCTAATGTAAAACAACTGGTCTGAAGGCCAAGTACTTAGTACAAATGACATAGAATGATAGCTACACTGTAATCAGGTTTTAACCAATCAGTAATAAGTAGAAGTTAACACTACCTGTATAGAATGTGTACCATGTATTGTTGAGATACTATGCTGATAACCTGTTTGTGTACCTTTCCAGATAGACATGGCACCTAAACGGAATCCTGCCTACTCTGCTGCAGAGGATGACGTGATCCACCAGAGCCTGGTGCGTGACTATGCCATCCTGTTCTCACGCACCTCCCAGAATCAGCAGGAGAGGTCTGCACTGTGGCAAAACCTTGTTAGCAGGATAAATGATGTTGGCATGCATGATAGGACATATGAGCAGGTGAGACATCACTGCAGTGATTTGATAAGAAATATCCGCCAGCGTGCTGCAGATATCCGCAGGCAACAGGCTGCCACAGGTGGGGGGGTGGCCACACATCCCCCCTCACCAGACAGGAGGGGCTACTGATAAGTGTTGTGGATCCAGCCCCAGAACAACAGCAACCATCATGCATCCTGATGGAGGTTGGATCCACACAGCAGCAAGACAGCGAGCTTGCAGGTAAGATGCCATATTCATTTATTGTTATTACTTTTACATTTGTTGACCCAGATAGTCTAGCTGGATATAAGTTCATTTTCAGTAGAGGCCTGTGGAGAAAAGCTCCACACATAACGTAATAAAGGCAGACAGACAAGTTGTCATTACAGACAGCCAACATAATAGAATTGTACACCAGCCTGTTAATTAAATCAACATACATGTAAGGAAGTCAAACAGTTTAGAGTCATACACAATGTACCGTTGGTTTCAAAGCAATCCTACCTAAAGCATAATGGTTATGCAATAAGGCAAAAGCCATATACATAATAGTTAGGGCTCAGAAGGGTAGAGAAGTAGAAGGAGTATGACAGATACAATGATATGGAAGAGGCAGGAGTCAAGAAGGGAAGTGAGGAAAAGAAGGAAGACAGTCAAGAGGAGGTGGGAGGGATGGGTGAAGTAGGTCAGAGCATAGAAGGACATCAAGGTGAAAGAAACAGGGTAGAAGCTAGTTTCTATGCACAATGAGGGGTTAAAGGTGAAGAGAGGGTAGGGAGAGGGACGTTAGCCTGGACTCCAAGAAGAACAAAGCCAGTGGGTTTGGAAGTACAGTTTGAGTTGACGTTTGAAGAGAGGTAAGGGTGAGATTAGAGTTAACTCCTGGTATGTACATATGACTGTTCTGTGCGCTGTTACTTCATGCACGCATAAGGTGTGCATGTGGTATGTATCTGTCATCATGATATATATACAGACATGATGTGTAGCTGATGTGTATAAGGGAACTAGTGTACTACTGTACTGTATCATGTGCAAAATGAATGGCACACATGTGCCCACTGACATTACTCTCTTCACACTTCCAGGTCCCTCCCATGTAGCAATGAGGCAGGCCATACATGCTGGTGAGTCTTTTAAAATTATCTGTAAAACAATTTATAAAACTAGGAAGAGTAGTGTAACTCTGTAGTAGACATGCTGGTGACTGTGTTCACAATAACTGTAATTGACAGGTAGTAAATTGAGTAGTGTAACACGGTACTGATGTGTGTGTTTACTGTGGGGTGTGCATGTGTGCAAGTGTGCCTGTGCCCAAGTGTGCATGTGTGTTAGTGTCCATGAGTGCATGTGTCCATTTCTGAATGTGTGCATTAGTATTGAAGTGCATCTCTTTCAAATATGTATTGAGACTGTAATCTGTGTTCCATGTTTTCCTCCGTAGGTTCTGGTGCTGCTCTGGTGACCTGCAGCAGGGAACCTGAATCTTGTGCCCCAGGTACTGATGATGATGAAATGTCTGTAATGGTGCAGGAAGGTGTGTCTGGGTCCGCCATTTGTCAGCCAATTGACAGTACACAGCTTTCAACCCCGTCAATGCGCACAGTCATCCTGCCGTTACATCCTTTGTCACCATTGTCCCTAGGTGATGGACAGTCAGCAGTGGGCATAGATCAGGGTAATGTGGTACCTGTGGTACATGCATCCTCACAAGGCAGCCATGTGCAGAGGCCTCCAATGGTACCACGCAGACAGTCGCCCATGGGTTCTCGTGGGGGCATCAGTGGCCGTACTGCCTCTGGCCGACGTGCCCAAGGAGGTATGTCAATCTCCACTATGTTTAGAACTGTCATGCAGGCACAGGCACGTATGGAAAGGTACACCAGACAGGGTCTGAGGGAGCTGAGAGCATGTCGCATAGCCATGACAGACGGCATGCATGATGTTGCGAATGCTATCCGTAACTTCACAGATGTCATTGACAGACGTTGCGGGGGCATAGAACAGCTGCTCCACAACCAGATGTCCATGGGCCAGGGCGATGGTGTGCGTTTGCGACGTCGACGTGGCCGTATGCCAGCAAGAGCACCAGCTGGCAGTGGCCGCGGACGACAACAGGCCCACTCACGCGCCTCAAGTGCCAGCACCAGCCCCAGCAATGCTGGGTCTGTGCTGTCATCCAGACGCCCCAGGAGACCACGTGCACGTGGCTCTGGACAGTCCCAACAGGGAACTGTGTCCAGTCAACACACCCCTGCTTCTGATGACAGTACCCAGTCTGGGTTAGTACCGGATACGGCCCGTAGCACCCCTGCCAGGCACAGGTACCGTGTCCGTGCCCACAGACACTGATCTGGATGACCTGACAGGTGCAGTCTGTGGCTGTCCACAAAACCCTGTACATGGCAGCCATTATGTGGGACTGTGTGTGCTTACACACATGCAGAAACCTGGAAACCTAACACCTAGGGCAAACACATACACACACACACTGCACCAACAACTTTCCACCCTGTACTGCTGCCCCTCACATACACACACATGTCAATTGGTGTTACCAGTGGCCGGCTTGGGCATACCTAACCCACACCCTGTGCATATGATGACACTGTGCCACCTCCTGCATACTACAACATCGGTGCAGGTAAAGGTAAACACGTTGCTGATGCACAGGGTGACTACATAGATGTGTATAAGTAGTAACATGTTGGTAACTGTTGACTGTTGCAGTATAAATGTGTGTATATCCCAGCAGTCCTGCTGCAGTAACTGTATGAATGTCCTCAATTGTTATCTGCATCCATACTACTTAACAAAGTGTACCAGCTGCACACCATCACATGCTAACATTGACTATGGCAATGCGCATCTTGTGCTGTTATGTAGATTCAGCTACATGTATCTGTTCTGTCACACATGCATCTATACACACCCTGCTACCCACACAGATGCACACACTCACCTGCCATTCCCATTATTTATCACCCTACATGAGTAGCTGTTGATACATGACAGGTACACATTTCAGAAGTGCACTATGTTGTTTACTACTGGCATCCCCTTCTCTACCTGTACTCACAGGGTTCAGGCAACCTCATCAGTTGGAAGATGTAATGTGCATCAGGTACTGTAGTACCCTGATTGCCACAGCAAACATGTTTCCCATACGGAAATGCACACACAGACACATCCGACATCCACACACTTGCCACATTCAGGCTTCAGAACACTATCTAGGTATATTCGGGTACATGCGTGTTACAGTAGCATGTAACACTATACTGAGTACTGGCAGTTACTTGTCTGTTGTCATGTTGTCTGTATAGAATAAAAGAATTGTTTGATTATCCTACTCCGTTTTGTGGACATTACTTGAAGAAGTGTTACCTTACATGTGTTATCAGTACCACCACCTTCTGTTTTGTAGTTTTGTTTGTATAGGGTGCTATCAACATCACTGCTTGTTAAGGGTAATGACCACCCTGCAGTGCATAGCCCCATGTGGCAAAAGCCACATCCCACCCCATCATTGTGCACACACACTAACCCCACCAACAGTAAAACACATACTTTCCATTTGCAAGATTCAAACCCATACCTAACTGTGCAATGACAGTAGAAACAGACACATTAGCAGAGTGTGCTATTTGCAGTACTTGGAGAAATCCTTACTAATGCTGTACTTAGAGGGTGCTGACATCATCTGTGTGTAGGAGGAGGGATGTGCACCCTGTAGTGTGTTCTCCCAGTTGGCAAAAGGCAATTAACCCTCCCAGCATAGTGCACACACATAAACCACACTCATACTAACACACATACATTCCCTTTGCAGGATTCAAACCCCTACCTAACTACGTTATGACACTGAAGAAAGACGCATTAGCAGAGCGTGCTATGCAAATTATTTGAGGACTTTACTACAGGTGATATAGTTATACAGTCCTGACATCATCACTGTTTCAAAAGGGGGATCTGCATCCTGTACCATACTGTCACGGTTGCTAATAGGGACATTTCCCACACACACACATCGATGTGTTGGTGGTTTGCATATGTGGGGGATCCAGAACTCCAGTGTGATTAGTATATGGTTTGATTGCAACAATGAGGGATATACTCCCAGTGGTGAGCAGTTTGTACTCATGTTTGTAAAGATCAGCTCTACTATATCTGCCCCTCTTGTGGGAAGGTTGGTTACCTGTTCCATAGCCAAAGAATGTCCGATCAATGGGAACCTTAGAGCTTGGGTATTGTGGCTTGTGTAATGTTCACAGTCTATGTTTGGGTAGCTGGCATCACCCAGTATGATGGTGTTTGCAGAGTAATCTAAACTCTCCTGTGTCAGCATGAAGGCTGTGTGGGAGACCTGAGTTTGAGAGGGTGCTGTAAGAGCTCCTCTGTGTCTCTTTCCATGTGGTCCAGGGAGGTGCGTCCCAACAGGTAGCTGACTGTGACCCTCCCCTTGCTCTGTCTGGAGGGCAGCACGTCTGTCAACAGCTCATGTCAAGCAAGTGCACACCCCTCATAAATGATGTGGAAACCTTCAAAGGCCCAAGGCCTGTTGAAAATATGGACCAGACTGCAGATACCTGTATAGAGTCATTCTGTGGACACATTCAGGAATGCATGGAACATGAAGCCACATATGAAAGCATGACCCAATTCTCCAAAGTCAGATGTCCTGGGTGCCGGACACCAGCCATAAACACACTATACAATAGAAGGATGGCGCCACTACATGATACAACAACCTCCCAAAATGTGAAGGTACCACTGATGAGTATTGGATGACAACTACAGGCACCCATATGATTGTCTAAGGCCATCTTTGAGAGAGGATTCCACAAGCCACTGAGGATAATCACAAGGCTGCCTGTAGTTATGTTAGTAACCTGAGTGGTACTACCCAGATATGCTCAGAGGTAATACAATATGTCACACAAAATATAAAACACACAGACATTGCCATCATCCTAGTGGACAGGTTCAATGCTGCCTTCTCTCCCCACCACACCAAAAGGGAACATATGTCTCGCAGCACAGTGCTTCTCCCCCTGACATCACAGATGCTCAGGTAAGAGATGCCCTTCCCAAAGCAATAAACACTGCATCAATGGGACCAGACAGTGTCCCAGGCTGTGTCCTACATGAACCACAAGAAGAGCTACACCCAGACATAACACCACTGTTCAATCCCAGCCTTAATACACAATATGTGGCCAGAGAGTGGCATACAGCAACAGTGGTCCCTCAACATGCAGGTGGTGCTGTCACGGACCTGGACACTACTCGCCCCATATGTCTGACTAGCTTTGTCTGCAAAGCTATGGCAAGGATCATCATGAACCTCACATATCTAGATATTGTGGGCCTACAGACATGTCACCATACACAGTTTGGCTTTGTCAATGGCAAATCCTGCCTATCAAACCTGTTTGCTTTGTTTGAAACAGTCACCAAGGCCACTGTCAAGGGGTAGGAGGTCCACACAGCCTACCTGGACCTTGCATAAGCCTTGGATACAGTACCCCACTTGTGCATTCTAGGGAAGCTCACCAGTGTACATAATAACCCCTATGTCACTATGGGTATTGCACAGTGGCTCAAGGGCAGAACACACATGGTAGAATTGCTGGAGCCATGTCAGCCTCCAACCTGGTACAAGTGGTGTCCCACAAGGCACAGCCCTAGGAGCTGTCATGTTCATTATATATTTGTCATAGGTACAGGCCATCATGGAAGTACTGTGGCTCAGCAAGTCGCAGGTGACTGCAGACCGAACACCATAATCAACTCAACAGCTAACACACGCATCCTCCAAATGGGACTCTTGCAAACACACGACTTGTGCCACAGCCATGGCCTCAACGTGAATGACAGAAAGAGTATAGTCATCCCCTTTGTCAAACACTAAGTGACCACAATGTACCACATATGTGTTAATCCAGTAAGTGCAGACCAAGGAATTATGGACCTTGGAATGCAGGTTGATAGCATTCTACCATTTGACAACAACATGGACAAAGTGGTTAGGTAAGCATGTTATATGGGCCACATCATCATGGGATCCACATGTAGGCCAGGGGAGGACATTGTGCCCCTTTACTCATCCCTCATCATGCCCATAATTGACTATGATGAACCTGTCGGCATGCACCTTACCAGACACCTGCAGCAACTGGGGCTACCACATATGTGCCTCAACAAGGGGGTCAAAGTGCTCAAACAGATGCCACATACTGACTGGTTAAAGTAGCAGCAGCTCTACTCAGTGACATACTGCCTCTTCATAGGCAATCTGTGCCTGACATAGAAGGCCAGGTCATACCCTCACGTAATGGCCATGCTGCATCTCAGAATATCCAGATCCCACCAGGATACACGCTGGAAATACTTGAACCTCAGGAGTGATATACATAGGACATGGTGGAGGGGCACATTCACAACTCAGAGGCTCCCTTCATTCCTGATTGTTATCCCAATAGAGGTTAGGCAGACTGACTCAGTGACTATCTTCAAGAGTGATATTAATGACTGGATGTGACATTGTAGGGTTACCCTGGGTATCACTTATGTGTCACTGTGAGAAAGAGGCACAGTATACTAACCTTGGAAAAGGGCATAGCAAGACAGATTCACAATGCATGTTGAAAGGCACGCACATTCTGGCTAGGTGGATACATGCCCTGGGCAGATATCCCTGTACGAACCTATGGACCTATGTCTGTTTTTCACCATTGGCCCTATGTGCTGTGAATCACCAATGTAATCTCAATACTCCGTAGCATGTGCAAAGGTCAGTTGTCAGTCACCTCTATGGTACAGTTGTGGAATATGTGTGTCATGTAGTAATGTCACAGCTGCCACATGTACACAGTCAACCCTATCCCTACCCATTGATGTACATCACATGTATGAGATGGAAACACATGGCCAAACTGTAACAACAACATACAAGTCAGTCAGATGCATGGACACATGACTTAGTCATTGTCCATGCCACCACAGCTGATGTGGGATGTCGCTCACTGGGATACGTGATAGGGAACATGGAAGGGATCACTGAGCAAGTGACACAGGCTGGTAGACCCCTGACCTTGGTTGGCATCAGACCCTCACCAGGGATTCCGACAAATTAATGAATGCTAATGAATAAGTGTAGCTACAACACCCTAGCTGAATGGTTCTTAGCATGCAGTCACTGCATTGCTATGGAATACTATCTTACCACTCCCACAACAGGTGAGAACATGCAGCTCCTGTACATTAACAACATGTAGACTTTATGCCCCAGACCAGGTGTGCATCCCTCACTACTAGGCTGATAGCATCTACATCTCACACTGTATATACACATCCCACATGCAGCATCTGCACAGAAGACCACGGTCATAATGTTACCCTGTGCAAATACCATGTATTCACATGTGGCAGGCATCACACATGGTAACTATTGAAAGTCACAGGTACATATGTGTATTTGGCACACACATACAGCATGTGTTCATTGCCATAACCGGTGTAATCAATGTCATGCATTATTGTGAGGGACAACCCACACACATGGGCATTCTGTGTGTGCACAGCACACATGGCATGTCTGTAATCAAAAGCCATACATAATTGTGATATCGTTTAGAAAGGGGTATGTGCATCCTGTAGTGTATTTTCACAGTTGCCAAAAGGGATATATGAATCATACACACTTACCCCCCTTCACACACACTTGCCACCTGCTGGATTCAAACCCCTACCTAGCTATGTTAAGACACTACAGACGGACGCATTAGCACAGCGAGCTATTCACATTACTGGGGGATTTCTTTTCCCCTGATATACTTATAGGGTGCTGACATCATCAGAGTCTAGAAAGTTGTGGTGTGTTTTCCCAGTTGCCAAAAGGGATGTTTCTTTCATACACACTTATCCCCCCTTCACACACACTTGCCACATGCTGGATTCAAACACCTACCTAACTATGTTATGACACTACAGACGGACGCATTAGCACGGCGCGCTATTCGGATTACTGAGAGAATCCTTTTCTCCAATATACTTATAGGGTGCTGACATCATCAGAGTCTAGAAAGTGGAGAGATCATCCTGTGGTGTGTTTTCCCAGTTGCCAAAAGGGATGTTTTTTTCATACACACTTACAACCCCTTCACACACACTTGCCACCTGCTGGATTCAAACCTCCTACCTAACTATGTTATGACACTAGAGACGGACGCATTAGCACAGCGCGCTATTTGCATTACTGGGGAATTTCTTTTCCCCTGATATACTTATAGGGTGCTGACATCATCAGAGTTTAGAAAGTGGAATGATCATCCTGTGGTGTGTTTTCCCAGTTGCCAAAAGGGATGTTTCTTTCATACACACTTACCCCCCTTCACACACACTTCCCACCTGTTGGATTCAAACCCCTATCTAACTATGTTATGACACTAGAGACGGACGCATTAGCACAGCGCGCTATTCGCATTACTGGGGAATTTCCTTTCCCCTGATATACTTATAGGGTGCTGACATCATCAGAGTTTAGAAAGTGGAATGATCATCCTGTGGTGTGTTTCCCAGTTGCCAAAAGGGATGTTTTTTTCATACACACTTAAAACCCCTTCACACACACTTGCCACCTGCTGGATTCAAACCTCCTCCCTAACTATGTTATGACACTAGAGACGGACGCATTAGCACGGCGCGCTATTCAGATTACTGAGAGAATCCTTTTCTCCAATATACTTATAGGGTGCTGACATCATCAGAGTCTAGAAAGTGGAATGATCATCCTGTGGTGTGTTTTCCCAGTTGCCAAAAGGGATGTTTCTTTCATACACACTTACACCCCTTCACACACACTTGCCACCTGCTAGATTCAAACCCCTACCTAACTATGCTATGACACTAGAGATGGATGCATTAGCACGGCACGCTATCTGGATTACTGAGAGAATCCTTTTCTCCAATATACTTATAGGGTGCTTACATGATCAGTGTCTAGAAAGGGGGATGAGCATCCTCTGGTGTGTTTTCACATTTGCTAGGGGTAACATTTGGACCAAGTGTGTGAGCATGCCCAGTTCAGCCTTCCCGTGGCATGTTGTGTGAAAGATGTCTCATTTATCTAAGTGTGTGAGCATGCCCAGTGTGGGCTTTACATATGTTGAACTCTGCAGCCCACCACATTTGTGGATGAGTGTGACCTTCAACAAATACCTGAAGTTTATGGTTGTATGTTCTGTGCCATGTTGTGTATTTACTGTCCGAATGCTTTTTGTGTGAACAAAACAGGGAGTATACTGTGCCTGCAGGTTTTGCATGGGATACTTTGCACACAATTGTCAACATCCGTTCATACTGACCTAACACTGTAGCACTGTCTAGTGTAGTGTTTCAGTACTTTCACTGTGGTGGTCAGTATCCTGGGCTTTAGTCCTATCACTGCTTTACATTTCCATAGTGTGCACAACAGCCTGGTTAGGGTCCAGTTGTGCACATCTGCACAAAGGCAGTGCCTCTACAGACCCTGTTAATTGCTGCCCCATAAGCAACAAGTGTAGTCTGCAAATCTATGGAGAGGATCATAATTGAGCTCATAAACAAAGATATAGGGGACATGCAGACATTGTACCCATCCCATTTTGGCTTGGTCAGGGGCAGATCATGCCTTTTGTACTGGGTTGACATCTTCAAATTGGTCACTTAGGCCATTGTTGGGGAAAGGCAGTCCATACAGCCTACCTTGGCCTTGCAAACACTTTCAACACAATACCCCACTCAGGTATTGTGGAAAACCCTAACAACTGAAATGTAAACCCATATGTCACAAGATGGGTTGCAAACTGGCTTAAGGACGGGACTCACAGGGTTAGAGTTGCTGGCACTATGTTAGACTCCAGGCTGGTCACAGGTGGTGTCACACAGGGCTCAGTCCTTGGCCCCATTGTTTGTCATGTACTTCCCAGAAGTACAGGCCAACATGGGAGGACTTTGGATGACAATGTTAGCAGATGACTGCACACTGGGCACCATAGTGGACAGTGCATCACACACATATATCCTTCAGAAGGGACTCACAGTAACTGATAGCTGGTGCCAGGGCCATGGCCTGAAGTCAGAGTGCACAACATGTGTAGACATACCCTTCAGGAAAAGCAAGGTGACCCCAAGCTACCATATAGGTGGCAATCCTCTAAGCACAGAGGAGGTTATCATGGACCTGGGGACCCAGGTTAACAGTCGCCATTCTTCTGAGACTCACATTGCTAAAGTGGCTAGGAAGACCTTCTACATTGCCCACCTGATCAGGCTGGGATTCACATCCAGATCTAGTGGGTCATTGTTCCCCTGTACTCTTCACTTATCAGACCGGTGATCGAGTCGAATGCCCTATTCTGGCTGTATCTCACCCAACATCTGCAGCAATTGGAGACACCCTGACTGTCCCCCACCTAAAGGATCAAGGAACCCCAACAGCTGTCATATGCTGCCAGATTGACGACACTCACACTCTATTCACTCACATACCGTCTGCTTAGAGGTGACATGTGCCTGACATGCGAGGCCATGTCCAAACAGAGATTAATGGGCATGCTCCACCTCAGACTCAGAAGATCCACCTGAACCACTAGTGCAGGTGACTCATACCTTAGCAGGGATGTAAGTTGGACATGTTGGAGGGATGGAGTTATCACTCGGAGACTCCCTATGCTGTGGAATACAATCCTGGTCCATTTGAGGCAGAGCACCTTGCTGGCTGTGTTCAAGAGGTATCTTGACCTAATGCTAGTCGGAGAATGTGTTTGTCCATTAACACATTGTAAGCGTAGTTCGATATGTCATATGTCTTGTTTAGTATACTGTGCCTCTGTCTACCTGTGACATAACATTGATACCCAGGGTAAACCTCCCATCTCCCATCCACTCATTAGGATTCCTGTTGAGGGGACTCAACCAGTGTCTCTATGGACAACCTGTACTGGTAGTTTACTCATGTGTGGGGGTGGCTTCTGTGTTTTGGATAATGCAGTACAGCCTGTCCTATATATGTCAGTGCTGGGGTTCAGGTCCCTCATGTGCATAGCTCCCTGCCATTCAGATTGTACAAGGTGCAGCATGTGCATTGATTCCAGCTTGGACATGGCTTTCTACCTCAGGCACAGCTTGCATCTGGGTGGACAGCATGGCAGTGTGTGGAGCTGCACTCTGTTTAATCAGACTACACATTACATGTGTTCCAGCTCTGTCATACTCCTGGTGAGGTACTGTTGTGGACTTTACAGGTGCTGGATGTGTGTGCATGAGGTACACGCCACAGGGGCTGTTGTGGTAATTTCTAATGCTGATGAAAGATAACTGCAGAACCAGAATGACCTCCCCTTAGCTAGATGTCAGACAGCATGGACCATACAATCACAACTGAAAACAGGACCCTCTCCACAAAGGGAAAGTGTCCTGTCTGGTGGACCCCAGCCATAAACAAACTGTATGACAGATGAGGGTTACTAATGCAAGACAGAGCTACATCTCCAAAAGGGAAGACAGCTGTGATCAGCACTAGTAGAAAGCTGCATTATCTCATAAAGACATGCAAGGTCAACTTGGGGACATAAATCACCAAAGACAATGAAGGTAACCACACTGCTTTCTTCAGTTATGTCAGACACCTGGTTGTGAACCCTTGGATATGCTCAGAGTTGGTACACAACAACATATATTCCAGTGACCTGACAGATATTGGCAACATTCCGCGGACAGCTTCAGTGCGATTTACCCTCCCTCACCCCCAAAACAAGATAGTTATCACTGCTGTATGTAACCTCACTGTCATCTTGGATGTCCATGTGAGAGCCACACTCAGCAAAGACAGGTACACAGCATCCATGGGACCTGCTGGTATCTCCAGTTGCATGCTATGTGAACTCCAGAAGGGGCTGGACCCATATATACAACTGCTATTTAACCTTAGTCTTGCTACAGGATATGTACCTGAACACTGGCATACGGCAACAGTGGTCCCACTCCACAAGGGGGATGCCTCCACAGACCATGGCAACTACCACCACACAGGCTTAACCAGTCTTGTCTGCAAAGATATGGGAGGAGTCATGGAGCTCTTACACAGACACATTACTGACCTACGGACCCTTGTTCCCACCTAGTTCAGCTTTGTACAGGGCAGATCCTGCCTATTGCACCTTTGCACCCGAAAAGTACCTACCATGAAGATCAGGGTTCTTCAACACATGTCATATGCTTCCAGAATAGAGGAAGTCCAGCTTTGTTCAGTGTCATACCACATACTTACAGGTGACCTATGCCTGACATACAAGACCATGTCCAATCAGGATTTGGTGGACATACTCCACTGCAAGCAATCCAAATCCACCAGAGCCATGAGAGCTGAGTATTTGAACCTCAGCAGATACATGTATAGGACATGCTGGAGGGACAGAGTCATAACTCAGAGGCATCTCACACTCAAGCAGAGTATCCCAGTTCATGTTTGACAGAGTCCCTCACTGACTCTCTTCAGGAGACATCTGGACAACTGTATATGAGACAGAGGCACAGACTAGACAGAGACACAGTCATGTTATTCAATTACATAAGGGGGTCATAATGTGTCACTACTAAGTCAGAGGCACAATATTCAGAATCTATTCTGTACACTTATTACCACTATAAGGGGTGGCAATAGCCACATCACTATGGCTAGGCTTATACATGCACTAGGGCAGATAGCCTAGTAGTACACTATGACACTATGAAACACCGGTGTATGTGTAGCTATTGTCAATCAAACCGTATGATGTGGCTTGGGGGGCTTGATATCTCCCTGTATTCCAACATTGTTTTGTCTATTCCTTCTAGCATGTCTAGGGATCAGTTGCTAGTGTCCTCTCCTGCTCAGCTGGTGAACCTGGGAATATTGAGGCACTGTTACAGTTGCCTCATGTACACTGACAACCCTCTCCTTCTGCCATAAAACACACATACATGTGAGAGATGCAACTATATAGCCAAAGTGGAGGCTGAGCTCTCTCAACATAGGACTAGCAAGACCAGAGAGACGGTGAAGGTAACCACACACACATCTTTAATCCAGTCTCACATGGCACTGTCACAACTTAAGATCATACACATAGACACACAGAGACACTCTCGGAGGCTCTGATCAGAAGTCTACCAGAATGGCGGTGGCCACCACAGCAGACACTCACACAACTGCCTCCACAGGGCACAGCACATGCAACACATTGACCACAGAGTTGGTGTGCCAAACAGTCACAGCCCTTAAGGCCAAACATAATGCCGGACACACTTGTCATAGGTGACTCCATAGTCAGACACACTGATGTCCCACTCACCAGATCAGGTACAGAGGAGGTCACAGTAAACTGCCTATCGGGCAGTGGAATCCACTACATAATGCAAGCACTCAGGTCACTAAACTGCAAGTACAGGTCTGACCCAGTCATAATCCATGCTGGTGTGAACGACCTGAGATGTACCTCCCTGGACTACATGGAAAGAGACATAGAGGATCCCTCTGATTATGTAGGCCAGGCAGGTATGACCCTGACCTTCGGCAGTATCCTACCTTCACCAAGTATGATGTCACATAAACAGAGACAAGATGATCAGCTGTAGTATTTTGCTTAGACTATGGTGTCATTCTAAGGGGGTCCAATGTCTGTCTGCCTGGGATGACATGCTGGACAGGCCACGGTGATTTGCAAGGGACAGCTTGCACCTGTCACCCTGGGCTTCCGGATTCAGATGATGCTCTTGCCACCCCATTGTGCCTTTTTTATGCAAGACTCAGATTCTACACCTACCACCCTAGAACACAGTAAAGGAAAGACACTAAGGGTAATGCTGCTCAATGCCCAAGGTCTCAACCTCAAGCTGCACACACTCTATGCCCTTCTCAGTATGTAGCACATTGATGTCTGTGCTGTGCCTGAAACCTGGTTCACAGCTTCTGACAGCACCCAGGCACTATCGGGTGTTACCTCATATCATGCATTCCGGCACCAGCATCCCGACAACACCAAGAAGGATGGTGGGTGTCCATATTCATCAAGGACACCCTCACCTCATGGTTGGTGGCAACACACGATGCATCAGAGACCATCCAGGTGCCAGTGACCGTAAGCAAGACTGCTCTGCAGTTTGTAGCATGTTACATGCCACCCGCTCAAACTCAGGTACCTCACACAGCTATCCTGCAAACACTGAAGGGGATAAATGTATCTCAAAACACCATCCTACTGGGTGATTACAACTATCCACATATAGACTGGGATCACTAATCATGCCACAACACTCTAACACAAAGGTTCCAAGAGTTCATACACTTGAAATGCCATGGAACAACTGGTCCCAATCCCCTCAAGTGGAGGCAACATACTAGAACACATCATCACGAACATGGGGTCACACTGTTCAACACCAGACATATACCCATCATTGGTGAGATCAGATCATGGACTATTCTCAGTGGGAGTCCACATCCCACCCACACCCCAGATGGGAAATGAAACGGTGAAGACCTTCTCAAATGCCGACTTCACATTTCTGAGGACTGGTGTGGTCTCTTTCAAGGCCCCCAGGCCAGCAGACACCATTACCCAAGCCACTGTATCACTTAGAAATGCCTTCTACCAGCACCTCCAGGACTGCATGGTTCAGGCAATCACAAATAATAATGACTCTTTGTACCACAGGCAAGCATCCAGTCTGGTGGACCCTAGCCATAAACAAGCTGTACAACACAAGGAAGGAGCTACTACAAGATAGAGCGTAATCCGTGGGGAAGGCACCCCTGCTCATTGTGAGTAAAACACTGGGTTCCCCCATACAATCATCCGAGGCATGTTTTGAGAGTAAACCCACTCACGACTCCAGGGACAATCATGAGGCCTTTTTTACCTATGTTTGAAACCTGGGAGGAAACTCCCAGATATGCTCAGACTTAGTTCAGAATAATGTTGATATCACTGCACCTACAGACATTGGCAACATACTGACTGACAGGTTCAGTGCAGATTTCTCCCCTCCCCCAACTGGGGGTATGTACACCAGAGGATTGTAGCCGCCCAAACATCTCCACTGCTGGGGTGGGAACTGCTCAATCCAAGGCAGAAAACACTTTATCCATGGGACCAGATGGTGTCCCCATTTGTGTGCTCCATGAACTCAATGAGTAATTACACCCGCAGTTAGGGCAGCTGTTTAATCTTAGCCTCACCTCAGGATATGTTCCCAAGGAGTGGCATACAGCAATGGTGGACCCACTTCACAAAGGAGGTGCCTCCACCAACCCCAGAAACTACCATCCCATCAGCTTGACAAGCCTGTTCTGCTAAGCTATGGAGAGGATCATAATGGGAATTCTAAATGAAGACATAGGGGACTTGCAGACATTGGATCCAATCCAGTTTGGCTTTGTCAAGGGCAGATCATGCCTTTTAAACTTGGTTGACTTTTTCAAAACACTCACCCAGGCCATTGACGTGGGCAAGGCAGTCCACACAGCCTACCTTGACCTGGCAAAGGCTTTCAACACAATACCCCACTCAGGTATCATTGAAAACATCACCAGCTTAATTGTGAACCCATACATCACAGCATGGGTTGCAAATTGGCTAAGTGACGGAACACACAGGGTCAAAGTTGCTGGTGCCAGTTCACACTCCAGAGCTGTCACAAGTGGTGTCCCACAGGGCTCAGTCCTGGGCCCACATTTGTTCAGTATCTACTTTTCAGAAGTACGAGCAAACACAGGAGGATTATGGCTGACAAAGTTTGAAGATGACTGCAAACTGGGAAGCATAGCTGGAAACCCATCTGACACAGACATCCTTCAGAAGGGTCTCATAAACACAGATAACTGGTGCCACGGCCATGGCCTTACATTAAACACTAAACAATGCATAGCCATACCCTTCAGGAAGAACAAGGTTACCACTACTTCCCATCTAGGTGGCAATCCTCTAAGCACAACGTAGGTTATCAGGGACCTGGGCACCCAGGTTGACAGTGACCTTTTGCTTGACACTCACATTGCCAGGGTAGTTTGGAAGGCCTTCTACATTGGCCACCTCATCATGCAGTGATTCAAATCTAGATCAAGGGAGGTCATCGTTCCCCTGTACTCATCACACCAATGATTGCATACACTGCCCCATTCAGATTGGATGGGCCCACAAATTCCTCTACAGGAGGTGAAAGGGTCTCAAACATATTTCTTATGCTGACCGACTGAAGGAATTCCAGCTGTATTCAGTCACTTACTGACTGCTCAGAGGTGATCTGTGCCTGACATACAAGGCTATGTCCAACCCAGACTTTATGAACATGCTTCACCTCAAGACCTCTACATCCATCAGAACTACAAGGGCAGGAGACCTAAACCTCAACACAGATATTAATAGGATGTGCTGGAGGGACAGATTCATCACCCAGAGAGTCCATATGCTGTGGAACAACATCCTGGTACATGTGGGGCTGAGCACCTCACTGGCTTTGTTCAAGTGAGATCTTGACCAATGGATGGGGGATTGCAGGTATATCCCAGGGATAACATCAGTATCACTGCTTGACAGAGGCACAGCAAAATAATGGGCATATCCATCAACTTGCAGGGGTGGCAGACGCCACAAAACTCTGGCCTAGGCTTATTAATGCCCTAGGGCAGATAGCCTAGTATGAACCTATGGACATAGGCCTGGGGCAGTTCCTGCTATTAGGACAGTGGTCTGCAGCAGGCTATATAGTAGTAGTCGGTTTTAGCCATTGTTTTTTGACCATGGCTATTCCATGTTGCTTCTTGTTGTGGTACAAACATGGGTGTGTGGTTATCCATGCTATTTATTGCTAGACACCCTCATTTTGTATCTTGTTCCATGTTTTTGCACATGTACATCACTGTATGACGTGCAGCTGTTTCCACAGGGTCATATGCGTGGATATGGATGTTAGTTGGGGTCCTCAGGTGTGCATATTGTACATGATATTACATTACTTAACACATGGCATTCATGCCTCAGGTGGTGCTGCAGGGCCACCTCTGTCGGATACACATACTACACTCCCTGTACATTTGGAAGCAGGTTGTGTCATGTTAGGCATCCCTGTTACTGTATGAGTGAGTCAGAGCGGGTATCAGTCCCAGTGTTCCTACTGACCAAGCGTATGTGCTATCGTTGCCTCTTTGCCAAGGCCAGGGCATACTGGGCACGCCTCCTTCTGCCTACTGGGACAAGGTCAGGTTGTTCCTCCTCCGAGTCACCCCTGCCTGTGGTGGCCTTGGCAATGGTGGGGATGTTTGGCCCAGCCCTGTGCTGGTCCTGCTGCAGCTGTTTCCAGGATCATATTATGTAGCATAGCACATATCATGATCATTTGGGTACATGTAGTTGGTGTGTACTGCAAAGCTCCACCAGATGTGTCCAGACACCGGAACCGTGACTTGAGCAGCCCAAACACACGCTCTATGATATTACGTGTTTGTGCGTGTGCCTCATTATGGCGTTCCTGTTCAGGTGTGTGTGCATTTCTGATGGGTGTCATCAGCCACGGCTCAAGTGCATAACCTGCATCCCCCACTAGGTGTCCGTGTGGGAAGTCCCCATTGGCAAATGATTGGTACAGCTGCATCAGATGCCAGATGTGGGAATCGTGGTAGCTCACAGGGCAGCCAGCACACACATTCATTATTATGCCCTGGGCATCACACACGACCTGGCAGTTGATGGAGGGGTATCCCTTGCGGTTAATGTAGACTCTACCCGCTCACCGGCTGGTGCTTTGATGCGTATGTGTGTGCAGTCTATTGCACCCAGCACCTCAGGGTATCCCGCTATTTGCTGGAAGAGATGCATATTGCTGGCCACAACTTCACGGTCATTAGGGACATATATATGATCACTGACATGTGGTGACATGGCATCCAGGAACTGGTGCAGTACCCTGGAGGCTGATGCCTGTGATATCCCCATCATATCACCAGTTGGTCTCTGGAAGGTACCTGTTGCTAGTATTCTTAGGCCAACACATACCTTGGTTTCCACTGGGATGGGTTCCTCTCTGTTGGTTCTGTGTGTGAGGTGTGGCCTGCACAGCTCAACAATCTGCTGCAGGAGCTCTCTGTCCACTCTATAGCGCTCTACTATCTCCAGCTCATGTAACCTATGGTAGGTGACCCTGGGCCTGTATACTCTTCTCCTTCTCCTCACTCTGGGTTGTCTGTCAGCATCTGCATTGTCACCACCCTCAGCAATTCGCCTATGCCTGATTATAATAGCCATGGCAGCCCTAGCATTTCTGCTCTGAGTTCAGCTTTATTTCAGTTTTCAATTCTGATAGCTTAGCTTCTGGCAGTATCTCTTGTGAGAAACAGCCTTCACTGCTCTTTGTTGTGTTTTAAGTGCTGGGATGGGCTTCTAGTCTGCCTGTGTAATTGCCTGCTTGTAATTGTTTCCACCAATTAACTCCAGCAGTATTCCCTGGCAGTTTCCCTGTATTTTGGTTGTTTCCTGTTTCCTCTCTGTTTCCTGAGGGGGAGCAATGTGCACACCAGCTTAAACACGCTCACAGTCACTTAAACGCGCGCACACATCCCTACACAGTGTTACACGCGCGCACACATCCTTACACGGTGTTACACGTGCGCACACATCCTTACACGGTGTTAGCTAGGCTGATTCATGCTAAAACGCGTGCACACTGCCTTACACATGTGCACGCCCGCGCAAACCGTTGTAAACAGTTTGCAACACGCTCCCACATGTTGAACCTGCCTTACACGCGCGCACACGCGCGCATGCACGTATATCAAGAAACTTGGAGTGTAGGGATAGTGTATACCCTCAATTTCTTGACTTTCCTAGTGTTCTGTTGGGACACACCTCCCCCCCTGATGTCTGTCTGTCATCTGTTACCTTACATTGCCCTCCAATCTGGGACATTTCTTTCTATCCTTCCCCTCCGTGATGTCACCTACCTCTTACTCTGTTCCTCCCCATTCTCTAACTCTTACACTACTCAGAAAGTGCTCATTACCAATGTGGCAGTGTGATTCAGTATTGTAACCCTCATTTACATAGGATTGCCTAGTAATGCTTAGTTACATATCTTACACGGAGCTTCCCCTTGACAACCACTAAACGGAGGCCATATTGTTTTAGTCTGCAAGTCCCTCCATTGACATTCCATGTAATACATAAATCCCACAATTGTGGGCTTATAAGCTTCGGTTTTCAGTTTTAGGTAGCGCACCCGTTTGCTGGTGTGCGCTGCAGTTAAACACAAAATCCCGTGAAAAAAAAGTTAAATAACTTATTTTTGCAACACTTTTTCATGCCAATGGCCACATATTTGGCCATTGGCTTGCTTAATGACACATATGCACCCTTTATTTGGAGCTGACATAGCTCCGTTTTTGATTTTGCAGAAATGTACTCAGTTGTCAGCTGAGTACATTTCTGCAACACGTCCATTACACGGACTGGTTTCTGCTTCGTGGATCGCTCAAATACCTCATTTGCATATCTTGGAGCTGCAAATGAGGTATTGAGCATTTCCACGCCCAGTCCGTGTAAGAGACGTGTTAGCTGTCTCTTACACGGAGGTTTGGGCTGTACCTGAATCGGGAGGCTTACACGGAGGCTTACACTACTCTTGAACTCCGTGTAAGCCTTCCTGAATCTGGCCCTATTACTTTTCTTAAATAATGGCATAGTATAATGCCTGTTTACTGCCCTTCCGCAGATGTCTGGCATCCGCGGCAGTTCTGATGTACTGCGCCTGCGCAGTACATCAGAGTTGTAAAACGGAGAAAGCAAGATCTCCGTTGCTTTTTATGTCTCGCTATGTTAAATGAGTTTAACATGCGAGACAGTTTTAAAATAAGCAACGGACATCTCCGTTGCTTATTTTAAACTGTTTCGCTATGTTAAACTCATTTAACATAGCGAGACACTAAAAAGCAACGGAGATCTTGCTTTCTCCGTTTAAAAACTGTCTCGCTATGTTAAATGGGTTTAACATATGAGACAGCTTTAAAATAAGCAACGGAGATCTCCGTTGCTTATTTTAAAGTTCTCGCTATGTTAAACCCATTTAACATAGCGAGACAGTGTTTAAAAAAAACGAGTTATACTAATGGAAAAAAGTCCGGGCGACCGGACCTTTTTCCATTAGTATAACTCGATTTACAATGGGCACGCTGGCCAATCAGCGTGCACATTTTGGGGGGATCATGGTATAATTGTAAATAACTTGTACATTCGTGTTTAATATTTATTTCCATACATTGAGACTGTATATACACTGTACATTTTGTTGTTTTTTTGTACGTACTGTTAATGTTATGTGGAGCTTTTCTCCCCGGAACTCTACTGAAAATGGGCTCCCCTAGGCCCAGTAGACGTTCCCCTGTTAACAAATGCAATAAATAAATAAATAAATAAATAAATAAATAAATAATTAAAACTCTTTCGTCCCTGCTTGAGATACAATGTACAATATCCTTAATAACAGAGCAGCCCTTTCTGATAACCAATGAAAATTTTGCATCAGTTTATAGTGCCAGTCAAAAACTATCCCCAGGTCCTTTAGTGTATCCTCAATAACTAGAATCTCATTCAATATTGCAGAAATGTAACTAGTGGTATTAACTCCAGCATGTAATACTTTTGATTTGCTTGCATTAAAATTCATGTTCTTAGATCTCAGCCAAATATCAAGCACCTCAATAAATTCCTGCAACTTTACTTAATTTCTCAAAGTTGTTACTACTGACAAACTTTAGTATTTTCTGTAAATGTACTAACCCAAGTGCTGCTCAGAAAATTAGACATAAAGATAATAAATAAGATTGGTCCAAGGACTGTCCCCCTCTGGAACCCCAACTCTAACTGTTTTAACAACAGATGTGGCATCAGCAATTTTAAACCCATATGTTCTGCCATAAAATCAATTACTTACCTATTTAGTAATACAGCCACTGATGCCATTTTTTTGCATCGCACTTAGTATGTCAGTATGTCAATATGAACCAGCACACAAGGCACGCACGTAGGACTGGTGGTGCTCGGTCCAAACCACGTCAATGGATGCAAAATGAAGGGACCAGCACTCAAAGGCAACAATTTAAAATACTTTTATTAGATTGTATAAACAACCTAATTTAATTGCACAAACCGGTTTCGGCTAACACTGCCTTTCTCAATGTGACTTATCCAAGAAATGTAAATTCAGCCCATAATGCATCCAGCTAATCCTTTTATACTCACTTCTTAAAGTGGTATATTCCATATTCATTCAGTAATGCTTACTGCTTAACTGAACATAGTACAACCATATTATACAAATAGATTCACCAAAAATGACATATTATCTACAATAATGTATAATGTGAATATTAATATTACAATCAACATATAAATTGTAATCATTAGTATGGTGAAATCTATTTTAAGCAGCAAATATTAAGAATAATATGCTTGATGTAAATTGTATTTTATTATTGAAAAACCATAATTTTTTCAAAAGATTAGAATTATTAAGTGTATGTTCTAAGACTGATAGTTATGTACCTCTTCTAAATAGTGGTGGGGTACTGGAGATTGTTATTAAGATTATTATGAAAGAATGAAGGAAATGTTAGTATATCTGGAGTTCAATACCAGATTTAATTCAATATAGCTCTGCTATAGATGTAACCTGTATGACATTTATCCTTCATGTACATGATATTCATTAAGTCCAGGTTTAAAAAGGGCCCCAAGTGTAGTGATCCATCTTTGTTCCATGTTATTTAGTCTACTGTGCCAACCCATTTTGAAATTTCTATGTAATTGTATTCTGTCTATGATAATGAACTGGAACGAAGCTGTTGTATGTTGTCTAGTATGTTTGTATAAGGCATTGGTTATACGCCTATTTCTAATGGCACTTAAGTGCTCGCTGATTCTAATCCTCATTGGCCTGGAAGTCTGACCTACGTAGAAAGCAGAGCAAGAGCATTGTGCCAGATATGTCACCCAGTCTGAACTGCAGTTGCCAAAGATTTTGATGTTGAAAATTTTTGGTGTATTTTTGCTGGTAAATTCTTTAGTTTTCCGGATATGTTGGCATAAACTGCAGTGTCCACATGGGTAACAACCAACCAATGTGTCTCCAAACAATGTGGTTTGGTGTTTCATGCCAGGAAAGTGACGTTTATAATGTGCAAAGTTCGACTGGATGGTCCGTCCTCTCCGATAGGAAAATGAACAATTTTCTGGGAGAATATCTCTAAGAAATGAATTGGACTGTAATGTACCCCAATGTTTGTCAACAATTTGTCTGAATCATTTAGTATTGTTGCCATATGTAGTAACCAGCCTGATCGGTTGTTTGGCTGACTGAAGCCCTTCTGTAGATCTATTGTATTTGAGCAAATCCTCCCAACTTTTTTTGTCAATTTGTGCAGCTGTTTGGTTGAGTCGATTTATGTTATATCCTCTGTCTACAAATCTGGCAGTTAATTCAGTAGTTTTTTTGTAATATTCTGTATTGGATGAACAAATCCTTTTAAGGCGCATGTATTGTGATTTAGGAATGTTGGTAATGATGTGGCGGGGATGAGAACTTGTTGCATGCAGAATCGTGTTATATTGCGGAAATTTCCGATATATTGTTGTTGATAAAGTATGATCCGCAAGTCTGTTGACTAAAACATCCAAAAACACAATTTCTGTATATCCAATATTGATTGTAAATTCTATATCCCATGGATTTTTGTTGAGATATGCCACAAACTTGGTAAGAACATCCTTGCTACCCCGCCACACCAACCAGCAGTCATCTAAATATCTCCGCCATATGTCCATATGTTCCAAATAGATGTTTCGCTCACTGTCATAAATAAAATGTAGTTCCAAATATCCCATGAAGAGATCGGCATAAATGGGAGCAAAGGAAGCTCCCATTGCTGTACCCTTAGTTTGCCAAAAGGGAATCCCTTCAAAATAAAATATGTTTTTTTGTAGAACAAATTTGGTTAGTTGAATGAGAAAATTGTTAAATCCAGTTGGATATAATTTTGCTTCTGTTAGCCAGTATGTTACAGCCTGAATGCCAGCTGGATGTGGGATGCTTGTATATAGTGATGTTACATCTAACGTGCACAAAAGCCAATTTTCCTCCAATTGGGAATCTTCAATGATGTTTAGGAATTGTGTGGTGTTTTGAATTCGGGATCTTACCATGGACAATAGTGGTTTAAGATATTCCGTTAGGAAAGCAGACAGTGGCTCAGTTAAAGACCCATGACCTGACACTATGGGTCTTCCAGGAGGGTTGTTTAAATTTTTGTGTGTCTTAGGTATTAAATAAAAAAATTGAGGCATGGGTTCTTGAACTTTTAGTTGGTTAACCACCTTTGATGTGATAATTTCTTCTTCTTCCGCTAAATCAAGAAATGAATCTATTTCAGATTTAAAATTGGAAGTAGGATCTATTGCCATCTTAATGTAAAACCTGGAATCAGATAACTGTTTTGTTGCCTCTGCCTTGTATTTAGTATGATCCATAACCACAATGCCACCACCTTTATCTGCATTAGTTATTACAATGTTTTTGTTTTGTTGTAATTGCTTTAATGCTTCTCGTTCTTGTTGATTTAGATTATTCCGTAAAGTGTCCATATTTTTTGAAAAATGTAAATTCCTTAATACACACTCCTTGAATGTAGATACATATTTATCCATCGGGGGCATAAATGAAGATTTGCCAAATTTAAAACCTGTAGATCTTTGAGAATTAGTAGTGTCTGAAAAAAATAGCTTTAGGTTAAGGTTTCTACAAAAATTGTTAATATCTTCTACAAATGAATGTTCAGACACTGATGCTGTGGGTACAAAATTTAGTCCTTTATTAAGTACATTATATTGACATTCTGTTAATTTGACTGATGAGATATTTAAGACATTATTTATTGTGTTGTGACTTGTTTGAGTAGTGTCTGTAGACTGGTTGTCCCTCTTTCTGTGTTTATGCTTGTGCTTCCTGCCTCCTCTACGTTTCTGCCCCCTAAAGGGATAGACTGTTTTCTTTTAGCCACTGGGGACGCCTGGTTGGAGGAAACATCTCCTTCGGTAGTGGATGAATAATCATCATCCGTGGTGACAAGATTTCTATTATCTTGTTTTTTTAGAATAGGTCTGGGTCGCTTCCTACCCTTAGAAGGTTTAAATGTATCATCATTGAATCTAACATTCTTGACAGTGACAAAAGGTATACCTTGTTCATAATCCCCTAAATCCCGATTAAATTTGTGTAGTTTCCTTTTCTTAAGATCTGTTTCAATATTCTCTAATTCCTTAGATAATTGTGTTAACTGGTCTTGATAATGAGTGGTCGCAGAAAAAGTTTCAACTTCAGAACAGGTTTTATGTAATTCTGGAGTCAGGGTCTCAATATTTCTTTCATAATACTTAATAAGGCAATCTATGAGTAACATTGATGCCTGATGTTGTGCCTTAGCCCAGTCTTGCCTTAATTCTTGATCAATATTAGAAACAAGAGGTTGTAACTTGATACGAAGCCCTCTTGGAGTTATGTCCTTGATTTTGTATGCTTTAAATGATTTCAAATGCCAAATATTGGTTCTAAAAGCCTTCATTTGTCGTTGTAGCTTAGTAAATACCTGTATGCATTTATCCTTTGAAATAATATTACTATCATTCATAGGTGTATGGTCCAAATTGAGCCCAAAGACTTCTAAATTGTCCTTATCTGCAGACAGGCCTTTTAAAATGTCATTTAAATCCATGTTTTGCATGATGATGTCCAAACTGCACTACTAATCCAAATATTATATATAGTTTTTGGTATATATTTTTGGATGTATCCAAGATTATTTATAAAATATTTTTTATGTTTATTTTCATTAAACCCGACCAAATTATTATTGAATTTTTTATTTTTCTTGGAGCAATATGCACCATGTGGTTGGACATAACCAACCAACCTTAATAAAATAATTGTTGATTTTAATATTAGTATCCTTACAATAAGTGGAGTCAAATTTGGTGTAGTCTAATGATCAACCACCGTAAGGATATATGAGCCCAGAGTTTTATAATTTTCAAATTCCCTTACAATCAGTGGAACCACACTAACTCCAATGGTTGTTCTAACAACTGCTTGTTAAAAAATGCCACCGTAAGGGTATTTGTTAGGTCTAATGTTGTTTGATCTGGTGACAAAATCACCCAGAATATCTTGTATTTTGAATTAAATTCTCTCACTCTCAATAATAAGGTTGGTTTAATTCCAATAATATGTGTTAATAAACTAAATTCAATGATAAGAAGTCAAACTAGGATATGCCCAAAAATCATGATCTCATTTGTTGTACATAAGATGTGTAATAACTACATCTAGAGTGGATGTATATTTCGAACAGTATGTCAATATGGCCAAGTCAAAATGTACTATAGCTGCAGAAAGTACTCTGCCAGTACAAAACTACAATGCCTTACATGCATTTAGGGAAACAGCAACATAGACAGTGGTAAAGGCAGAAGTGTCTCAGTCTACATTAGCAACAAATACAACTCCAGCTTGGTTAAACAGGATGATGCCTTGGAGTTCATCCATGTCCAAGTCTCCATAGAAAAGGTTCCTTACCATGTCCTGGCCAACTACTGGTCACCCACTGTGACCCACAGAGCTGATAGTTCTCACCTAGACCTACTAGAGGCACTCATCATCCAAATAAATGCCCTATTCATGGGAGACTAAGTGCCCCTGCATAGGCTAGGAAAAGTACATTGTCTCTTACTCACAGATACAACACTTCCTAGACTTTAACAGCACAAACACCCTGAAATAGATAGTGTGTGCTGTAACCAGGGGATCAAACATACTGAACCTAGAACTCACTAACATGGGGAAAATATTTCATCCTCCACTGTGCCACATCCTGATTGGTATGGTAAAATGACAAAGCTCTTTCCTTTGAAATAAAAATCTACCAAACGAACCTGTAACAGTTAGGAACTATTCTAAGGCAAAGTGCATCTTATTGTGATAGTTTATCAAAATCCGTGCCTCCTCCAAACCCCAAAAACACAGCTAGCTATGCATTATTATTCACATAAACCTTGTACAACCATGACAATGACTGCATTAAGGCTGCAGTACCTACCAGATGTAAGCCCAAATCTAACACCAAAAACAAAACCCATTGGTGGAATCTTGAACTTAACAAGCTATTTAACAAAATTAAAAAAAGTCATGGCCAAAATGAGAAAGAACAACTCTCAAAGAAGCAAGAACTCTCTCATTCAAGTAACCAAAAAATGAAGATGTCTAATAATGTCTAACAAGGCAAATTTAGAGTTCAGGATAGCCCCCCTGAATAAGGAGAATCACAAGGCCTTCTTCACTTTTCCAAAACTTTAATGGTAACACTCAGCAGTGTGAAGAGCTGGCGGTAAATGCCACAATCTTCACTGACCAGGGTGGCATAGTGAATCTACTGGCTGATAAACTTAGCTCTGTTTTCATCCCCAACTCCCCCTTTACTCCACCCACACTACCCCCTGTGATATCCCTTCTAGCAGATTCCCCCTCAAATATCAACATAGAGCAGGTCCTGGAGGTTATTGCTAGCAGTGGGCCCTTACAATATCCCCAGTTGCCTTCTAAATAGCATAAAACAGGACCATGTGAGGTACTCTTCAACAACAGCTTCAAAATGAGTTACTTATCAGGTGACTGGAGGGTCACAATTGTCATCCCTTTTCATAAGGATGGATCATCAGTTGACCCTGGGAACTACAGATCCTTCATTCTGACAAGTCAAATATGCAAAACCATGGAACAAAGTATCATGGAAATGACCAACAAAAACATTGGCAACGTACAGACACTGGACCCCAACCCAGTTTGGCATTGTCAAAGGGGAAGATCATGCCAACTAAACCTGGTGAACTTCTTTGATAAGGTCACCAGGGCAATAAATAAGGGGAAAATGGTGGATACCTCTTAGCTGGACCTTGTTAAGGCATTTGCTAAAATACCCCACTCAGGTATAGTTGACAAACTCACCAAACTGGGTATTAACTCCTTCATAACTCATTGGATTGCCAGCTGGCTCACAGATAGGGCCAAGGAAGTCAGGACTGGTGAATCCACCTCCACTAAGAGACCAGTTACCAGCAGGATACCTCCGGGCTCTCTGCAGAAACCATTCCTATTTGATATTTACTTCTCAGAAGTCAAGGCTAATGTCAAAGGCTTCTGACTCACCAAGTTTGCAGATGACTGTAAATTGGGAGCTATCAAAAAGTCCCCCTATGACACCAGCATCCTACAAATGGGTCAAACACAAATAAATGTCTGATGCCAAAGCCATTGATGAAATCTCAATGCAAAGAAATGCATTATAGTGCTTTTTGGGAAATTGTCCACCCTAGCTATTTACTCCGTCAATAAAACACCTTGGGAAGATAAGCAAACAGTAATCTAGCTTTTGACTAACATGTAGGCAAGGTAGTAAGCAAATATTTCTATGTATCCAAACTCATAAGCAATAATATAGCCTCCAGGTCCAAGGGAGTTATAGTGCCACTCTACTCAGCCCTTATCAGGCCCATCATTGAGTACAATGTCCCTTTTGTATGTACCTACCCAGTCCCTTGTAACTGCTTGAATGCCCTCAAAGGCTCCTTAACAGGAGAATCCAGGGTATAAAAACTCTGTCCTAAATAGATCACCTTAAGGCCCTATCACTACATTCAGTATCCTACATGTTATTAAGAGACGATATATATCTTGTACATAAGGCATCCTCAAACCCAGCTCTGATGGATCTCTTACATATCTGCAAAGCAAACAGCACCAGAAACACTAGAATCAAGGACCTGAACTTTGCCTGTGACATATACAGAACATGCTGGAGAGACTGTTATGTCTCTTAAAAAATTCTACACTATGGAATAAACTCCCCATCCACGTGAAGCAGAGTTCATCTCTGACTCTATTCAAACAAAACTTTGGTCATTGCATGGGAAATTCAAAATTTCTCCTGGTATGACCACCATTTTTCTGAAGGACAGAGGCTAACAGTAATTAAATTAACCTGCAACTAACATACCTCCTCCCCACATAACCCTTAGCTATCTCCTTAATATCATACCCCACCAAATAGGGGTCCAAGGTACTCCTTGGGGGTAAAAACTGTGTTGGGTTGCATGGCTATATTTATAAAGACCCTGGTAGTCATTAGCGTAGTATAAACCTATGAGCATCAGCAGGTAGATCAAGACTGATTATTTCCCTTAGATTCTCGTAAAAAATAATCAAACTCAAAAGGCAAGAATGTCCTTTTTTAATTTCTCCAAATCTTTTAGGCTTCTAATATCATGATAGGAATGTACCTCATTCCTAAATCAAAGTACGATTAAAGTTCATGAAATTAGTATTGTTTCAATCTTTGATGTCAGCCAAAAACGTTCTTCACAGTGCCGGCAAAGTACCCAGTAATGACTCTCTCCGCAATTTGTATGGGGTTGCATGTATTGGTAACATATTTAAATATGATTGTAGATTCATTTTTATAAGATCCATTGCTCCTACTACTATTGAAACTGTCTGGGTATCTTTCTTCCACATTGCTCTCATTTCTGCCTGCAGATTCTGATATTATATGACTTTGTGTCTCTGTACATAAGACACTGTAGTCACTGGATGTGGGGATTTCAATGATCAATGCTAGTTGTGTCTTCTTTTCATGGCGCACTATATCTGGTTTTCTAGCATCTATCTTTTGAACTGTTGGATATTGGGTGATCTGATGTGATGTAAACTTCATTTTCTATGATGCTTTGTGGCTCATATTTCCAGTATTTTTCAGCCACTTCAATACCATAATGTTTGCACAATCCCTAGTGGAACAGTCTTGCCACATTATTATGTCTTTCAGTATACAGTCCTTCTATCATTAGTATGTCACAACCAGCAAGAAGGTGTGTGACTGTTTCCAATTTAGTTTTACAAAACCTACATTTGGCTGTTTTTCCCAAACTTTCAATCGACTTTATAGACCAACATGTACACAGTCCACTGTCTTGGGCTGCCAATATTAACCTATCTTCTCTTGGTTTGAATTCACCTCTCCTTGACCATTCCTGCATTTGTTCCTGATCAATATGAGGTTCTTCTAGAAGATTTATATACTTGCAACTATACTTATGCATTTTCCACATTTTTTGCCTTTTCATCAAGTCCTTCACCTTATATTCTTTGTTTTGTTTTTTGGTACATTCATTTGCTGCCTGATTTTTATCTACTTCTGGTTTGATTTCCATTCCTGCTGGACGTCAGTATGCTTCTGCTAGATTAAGCAGAGAAGTTATCTTAGATTTATTCTCCTCATGTTTCAAACCTTTTCCTATATTTGAGTCTTGTGAGGTCAGCAGATATGTGTGGCGTCCCATGTAATCAATTTCAAGGAGGCCCATCCCTCCTTTGGAATGGGAAATATTTAATCTTGGTATGCACTGATTTTTATAAATCATCTAGTGAGCATGAAGCATCCTTCCTATTTTCCTATCTAATTTATCCAACACATTTTGGGTCCAGTCAGTCACTCCAAAACTGTAAGTTAGGACAAGCAAATTGGTTTATGGCTTGGATTGTGTTCCCAGATGTCAATGTTGTTTTCAGGATTAATTTAAGTCTTCTATAGCATTCCTTACTAAGCTTTATTCGCATTTGTTCATGTTTTTTGTCCTTCAGCGAAACCAAGCTGATGAATATCCAGGCCTAATTTCAACTCATTTAGTGTTATTCCACATACAACTCTTTCAAAACATTTTCCTATAACACAAGTTAATATATTAGGGATAAAGTTTTGGACAGATGCAGCAGTAACCATTTTTTGGATTGGAATGACAGTGGCTTCTTTCTTGACTTTCAGGCAAACCTAGTCCTAAGTTATTGTGGGAAAAGAAAAAGTAGACATGATACAATAGATTAAATCAGTTTTGAAAGACCCCATATAGACCATCAGGCCTAGCTGTTTTTTTAAAGAACAATTAATATCTCTTTATCAGATGCCAATGGACATGAGTCTAGACAATAAGTAACTTCAGCCACAGTGATTAATGTGCAATTATTAGATTGTCCAATAACCTTGTCCACAAATATATGATCCAGCTAATTAGGTTTCAATATTATATAATCCTGCACTGGACCAATGCATGACTGTGTGTCCTTCCTATATTGTAATACTAGGCTAACTGCCCTAAGGGGCTACTTCAGAGTCAAACTCTGTATCTTGTGTCTATGAGTTGAAACCTTTAACCTATATACCAAACCCACCTCTACCTTTATTGCTGGCTTTGGTATATGCAGCCAACTTTACCTTGAACCTGTTTCTAGTTACCCATATTAATGGAGAGAACCCTGTTTTGACATGGTATTGTGTCTTAAAGAACAAACTAGGTTACTTCTTATAAACTTGCCATAAATGTTTATTTCACTTTCTTCCTTATCTAGCTTTTACATCCACTAGTCTAACTAACTTGCGCTGTTATTTTCCATAATACAGGGTGCATATTTATTGATCTATGAATAGACATGGCTATAGAAAATAACTCAGAAGTCAATTATATACACCTACTTCCCTATCTCCTGGCATTTCATGCCTGCATTTCCTTAATTATTGCAGGCTAATCAAAACAATAAAACGTTGTCCTTGGAATGTTATATTCTTAACATACCCTTTGTTTTCATTGTAACCCAATACATACATGAGAGATATCCGCCATACAGTTCTGGTTACAGCTTGCAGCCACTAGCAGTTTCATTATCTTTAGTCTTCATAGCATGCAACATCTAATCATTTAATCAATTTAATGGTGCAGTGGTGCAGCAGTATCATTGCCTCACAGCAAGATGTTCTCCAGTTTGATTCTCGGCTGTGTTGCCTTCTGTGCGGAGTCTGCATGTCCTCCCTGTGTTCATGTGAGTTTTCTTCCACGTTACAAAGACATGCATCTAGAGCATTTCTTCCTGGGCCTCTGCTTAAAATTGGCTTCATTCCAAGTTGGACTTTCCCAGTAGACAAATGATAAATAAATAATAATTGTTGTTACATTTATTGGCAAACTGTGAATAAGCAAATTCTACAATTGTCATAATAATGAAGTTAATAGCATCATTGTTTAATACTGGGGTCCCAAATTCATATTACGTACATTAAAATCAGTCAATATCACATCAAATCCTTCTGAGAAACAGTAACCCAAAGTTATGGTAAAGATTTCTACTACTGTTTTATAGTTAGGTGTTCTGTAAAAACAGAGCCACATTCCATTTGGCCTATACCAAACTAATATTTGTAACTGTGATGCCCCACCACTGGCACAGTAATCAAGGAGCCTCAGTCCTCAACACTGGCAACAGTGGGGAATATACACACTGGGAGGATGGCAAGTACATACACAGTAAAGAGCAATTTCCCTTAAGAGCACACAGAGACTACAGTCAGTCTGGAGCTGGTTTCTCCCTCTTTCTCCAGATCTCCAATAAGACTCCCAACTGGCACAGCTATAGAGTTGTGATCTCAGCTGAGTGACCAAGCCAAAACCTCCAGCACCCTCTCTATTTAACCAGTGGTTAGTGTCCCTGGCCAAGTAACTGACACATATACTCTTTGAGGTTTGTTTTACACATGCACACACACACACACACACACACACACACACACACACACACAAAACATGCACACCTGGGAAAGGCTGGCACAGACATACTAGCTATGTCCCCTTCTGCCCAGACTATAAGGTAGTTTCACCTGCCACCAGTCACGCCTTATCAGCTACTTTAAGGCCCTTAACAAAGGGTGTCCAATCTTACTGTGTAATGTCACTATCAATACAAATGGTAGTTTTACCAAGAGCAAGGCTATTAGGAGTGACCCACAGTATCACCAAATAAATGTGCAAGTACTCTCAGAACTTAAATATGTCTCACAAATATCAGCCTCAATGAAAGATTTAAATATATTTAATAATAAATAATACAAGAACAAGAAAATAATCAGTAAATAATCACATTTACATCAGAGTTTAAAATCAAAGGAAATATTTAAACAACATTGCAGGACAGTTTCAAATAAATAAAGAAAACATCTAAGCTACACTTCACTATATTCCTGGCTGAATCTAAGAGAAATTACTTTACCCTAGTTAACTTACTTACAGGGCAAGGCAAGTGTGGTGAATGGATCTTCTAGCTGATGTTGTTGGGTCCAAGCAGAATACAGAATACGCTGTCTCTCTCAGAGAGTAATATCTCAAATATTACTGCTGGGTTAGCTTGCAGAATGATACCACTTCTTGTCATCTGACTTTAGTTCCCAAGCTAAACCCCCACTGCTATAAACTGCCAGCCTTTTGCATCTACCTGGGAAAAATACATAGCCCTCAGATCTTTGCAGCTGCTGGAAGACATAAAACAATAAACCACTTAAAAGACGATGCAGAAGGTTCCCTAGTTTTAGACATCATTTCTCCTTGCTGTATTGAAACCATCTTTTATGGCACAGTTATAAAATAATTTAATTTCAACCATTTTTCTGAAGTTTTTCAAGTTAACCTTCTAGGTTCCAGTTTCCACTGTTAAAATATATACATTTACACAGTTTCAATAGTGTATATACGTTTGTGTTCTTTTCCAGTAGGGTACGCCATGGATACATCTTTAAGCTCAATACTTACAAACTCTTTCAACACACACTTCTGTACTAGCAGTTTGATATACAGACAGCATACAGTTCTAATACATTTGTAACACAAGCATATGCATCATGTTGATATTCACAAATGACATATGATTATTTACAAAATTCCAGCTAGCTGTGCTGGCAATACCCCCTTTTGTCACAGTAACTATAATTTCAGAATGTTTACTATCAGGAATTGTAGAGGAGTGGAAGAACAAGCTAATGCATATTCATAGCCCCCTATCTTTTCTTCCATCTATAGTCGGGATGCCTCTTATAGCATAGAAGTTTCAATGGTTGGTTAATTTCATTAAACCGCATTTCTGTTATTAATGTAATACCATACGAAACCCATTCTACAATAGCTTCTAAACCTTTAATTTTTTGTTCAGATTCATTGCCATACTCAGAACACATTTTGGACTCTTTTTATTTTGTACTTCACCTTCTTTTCCCTGTTTTTTTTTTTATTTTATTAGACCATCTGTAATAAACTTGATGCAAAAAAAAAAAAAAAACAAAAACAAAAAAATAAACAAAACATTTTTTCCTTGCTGGATCAAGTGAATTTTTGCCTTTGCCAAAAATTTTAGATTTGACTACCATCTCTTACCAAATTACAAATTCAGTTATTGGAATTGTTAAATATTCCTCTGTGATGATACTAGTGAACTTCTTAGCTGTACTGAATAATTCATCATGGTAGTAAGGGTCAGTGTTACACCACAGAAAACAAGTTGAAATTCACTTTTTACTTAATACTTTAACACTGTTCTTTTCAGAAGCAAAACTTAACATGTTGGCTTTACCAGCTATCACCATTTCCTCCTACAGCAAACACCACATCATATTTCTTTTACATGTCAAGTAATTTCTCCACAACTTTTCCAACATTTCTTGTTCTGCAACACTTTCCTTGTTAACATAGGAAGCATTTTTTTTCTTGCACAGAATCCCCTGTAGTAAGAAGGCTGGATTAATAGTGTAACAAAGACGTGTTATAAACAGAATGATGGGTCTCATTTGACTTCCAGCTGCATATCAATGTTTGGAGTCAGCAGTGACATTTATATTGGCTAGACCCAATAATTCTTTCTTTCTTTTTTTTTCAGTCAAGCACCCTATGTCAGTTTCTACAATTTCTCCATTTCCTAGGCTTCTTTTGGTACAGGTTGAAGTGTTACACCTAAGAGAAGTTGTTGGTATTATTATCATATGAACACTTCTGAATTCAAGGACTTTAAAAAGACAAGCCACTTCAACTAAATGATGAGCCCTTAAAATTCATTTCCTAGACTGCCAACCCCCATGTCACCTCAGCTGTCACATATGTCAATGAATTTTGCATCTAACAAATAGCGTAAACTAAGCAGTCCTAATCAGACACAAATATATTATGGAAAATAAAAATAAACCACATTGGTTTAATTCCAGCATTAATATATTCTTTAAGAAAAGAATAAACTAAGTAAGGACCATTATAATTCAGGCTCTATCTACATCAGAGAATCTATAAAAATTATCATCAAGCATCTGAAACTTATCATAAGAAAGATCAGAGCAGGAAACAGCATCCAAAGCAAAGATTAGAGTCAATCCTTTATTCACTACAATAAAATTAAGAAATAAATCAGTAACAAAGAACCTCTAAGATCCAAAAATTCACTTCCAGCTCCTGAAGTGGAAAATATTGTATCCTTCAGCAAAAGTAAACAAATCAAATTAAGAAATAAAATTCAATAATGCAGTGGAATCATTTCCCAATAGTATTACACACTTTCACAATAAGGATATTGCTAATATACTTGCAGATCAATCCAGTGGTAACTTTACTCCAGGAATGATCAATGAAGTTCCACAAACTCTTGTATACATTCTTCCCCACCAGAATATTATGGAATACATCCTAGCCACACTCTCTGAAGCTAAAAATTCCACTTAGTAAGATCCAACAAAATACCTTAGTATTTAATTTATGGCATCCAATGTGCCTTCTCTACCCCCCCCCCCAATACTGTTCAGCTTAATCATAAAAGTGTGTAATCCAAGGAGTATATTCCTGAATTACAAAAAATGGATTATGATCCTGCATAAATGGGGATGTGTCTCATATCCTAAGTATAGATCTGTCAGGCTAGCATTTACAAAGCTATGGAACATATTGTATCTGATTTGATAAGCTATAATATAAAATGCCTTATTGCTATAGACTCACAACAATATGGCTTTGTCAAATGGAGATCATGGCTACTTAGTTAGTAAACCTATTCAAGGCTGTCACTGAAGCTGTGGATAGTGATCATGCAGTTCATACAGCAAATCTAGATCTGATCACGGCATTTGTCACTATTACACATGCTGGAATGGTAAACAAGCTTAAAGGCCTAAAAACTGATAATTATTCTGTGGGATGGATAGCAAATGGGATGTCAGGCATAACTCATACAATTAATGTAGCAGGTGTTACCTCAAAAAGCAAAAAATATGGACTAATGGCATTCCTCAAAACTCTGTACTTGACCCCCTTCTGTTCAGCATCTGTTTTTTAGAACTCCAAGCCCCTAACACAAACACATTGTTAACTATATTTACTAATAACTGCAAGCTGAGCATGGTCATTTGTTCTGAGTCTTATACTTGGTGACTACATCAAGGAATAAACCATGCAAATCTATAGTGTATTAGAAATGGGCATAACAAATGTAAAGAAGTACAGAAAGGTAAAAACAAAAATATTATCAGCAGCTTAAACTACAGACAGCACTCCAGTAAGACTGATTTGGTTATCATGAATCTTAGCATCTTCATATAAAATTCCTTCTACTTTGTCTACTTTGGAAATTCTTTTATCTAGCCCTAGTAATGACTAAATGTATGTCACCCAGGTCAAAAGACGTTATTATTCCATTACACTATACTCTGTCCTGACCAGACCAGTTATAGTATATTATGTCCATTTACTATGTATCTGCCCAAATATATCACACAGCAAGAATGACCCCATAGGTTCCTTAGTATAAACATCACTGGATTAAATAGCAACAGCTGCCAAGACAGGCTTGAGGCTTAATCGTTCTTTGTCCTTTGCAGACTGTGGCATGGAGATTTATCTGCAGTACTCCATGCTGTTATGGAAGAAATCCTCATTGGGCTCCTTTACCTCCACTAAATACATGGCTGCATAGGCACTGGAGTTAAAGATCTGAACCTCCATTAACAAGCAAACATTACAACCTGGAGGGACAACTTTATTATTTGTTTGCTTTGCAACACTTACCTGTGTTTAATTTAAGTTAATTTCAAATACACTATTGATTTGCATGACTGTCTATAGCAATGTTAGTTGCTCAATGAGAAACACATTTCTCTTTGGTGGGGGAAGATCAGAACGCTATGGGTTCTAATCCCACTACAGTTATTTGGATTCATTTTTCCAGTGCTGACACTGTACTGCAGCACAAGGGCATTACTGCACTCCTGGATGTGTCATCCTTCAGATGAGACTTTAAACTGAAACCCCGGCTGACTGAGTCGGTGGGAACTCAGGTAGATGTAAAAGATCCAACTGCACATATCAAAAAGAATAGGAGAATTCTGGTGTTGTGCCTAATCTCAGATTGTATGAATATTACCTTGGGTCTGTCTTGAAAAACACCTGGTGGCATAGTGAACATATCTGTTCAACAAAGCATAAAATGAATTAAAATAAAATTAAAAAAAAATAGTAAATGCTTTACTCTTCTCTTGAGCAATCTAAACCAAAGTGTTAATCTTTTTTCCTTTAAAATAAACCTTAGTTATAGGATGGGTGCTCATAAATTCATCCTGGACATGACTTGTACACTTTGAGTGTAGGTATTGGCTACTAAATGGACTGATTATATTGTAAATTTCAAGAAATCTTTGAAAATCTAGAGAAAGTATACTGTTGTGTACCAATTTTTCTTCTCCTCATTCCGTCTTCTTTTCTCGCCAGGTGCATCCCAGTCACTTTCCCATTCAAATTTATGATAACTATCCCTTCCTACGTTTCATTTTTAGAGGCTCTATATCTCATAGGTTCATAGGTAGGTACTAGGCTATCTTCCCGAAGGCATTTATAAGCCTAGCCAGAATGTGTCATCTTTCGCTGCCCCTTAGATTAGTTCCCTGTGCCTCTGTCCAGCAGACCCATTGAAGTGATCACTGGGGTAAACTTTCTGTTTTCCATCCACTCGTCAAGGTTTCTCTTGAAGAGTGTTAGCAAAGAGCTCTTCCTAATGTAGATTGGAATCTTGTTCCAGGGCATGGGAAGACTCTGAGACAGGAATCTATCCCTCCAGCATGTCCTATTTATTGTTGTGGCAAGGTTTAGATCCCTGGACTGTGTGGCTCGAGGGGATATGGTTTTCATTAGGTGGAGCATGTCCATCAATTCTGGGTTGAACATGGCCTTGTATGTCAGGCAGAGATCACCTCTGAGTAGGCAGTATGCAACCAAGTACAGCTGGAATTTCTTCAGTCAAGCTGCATAGGGCATCTGTTTGAGGCCAGTGATCCTCTTGGTGAGGTACTTTTGTGGTCTTTCCAGTTGTTGCAGATGTCTTGTAAGGTACATCCCAAATGGGGCATTGTACTCTATGATGGGTCTGATGAGTGATGTGTAGAGGGGCCTAATGACCTCTTTCGATCTGGATGCAAACCCTTTTGTGATTAGGTGGGCCACATAAAAGGATTTTCTAATCACTTTGGCAATGTGATTATCAAAGGAGAAGTTACTATCTACTTGGGTCCCCAGATCCCTTATTACGTCTTCCGTATTTAGGGGGCTACCACCTATGTGGTAGTTTGTGGGTACTTTGTTTTTTTCAAAGGTGATGACTATGCACTTTATGGCATTTAGCTTGAGGCCATGGTTTTGACACCAGGTATCTGTCTCAGTGAGACCCTTTTGGAGGAAATCTGTGTCAGCCGGAGAGTCAAATATAGGCCCTAGTTTGCAGTAGTCTGTGAACTTGGTCAGCCATAGTCCTCCTGTGCTTGCCTGTACCTCTGAGAAGTATATGCTGAATAGGAGGGTTCCTAGGACCGAGCCCTGGGGAAAGCCACTTGTAACCGGTTTAGAGTCAGACCCAGCACCCGCAACTATTACCATGTGGGTTCTGTCCATGAGCCAGTTGGCAACTCATCTCATGATGTAGGGGTTTTATGTTCAGGCTGGTGAGCTTGTCTATAATACCTGAGTGGGGAATGGTGTCAAAGGCCTTTGCAAGGTCTAGGTAGGCTGTGTGGACCACCTTTCCCTAGTTTATAGCCTTGTTAACTGTGTCAAAGAAGTCCACCAGGTTTAGGAGGCATGATCTGCCCTTAACAAAGCCAAACTGGGTAGGGTCCAGTGTTTGGAGGTTTCCAATGTCTCTGTTAATGAGATCCATGATGATGAGCTCCATAGCTTTGCAGACCAAGCTAGTCAGGCTTATAGGGCGATAGTTCCTGGGGTCTGTTGTGGCTCCACCTTTGTGGAGTGGAATAACTGTTGCTGTGTGCCACTCTGTGGGCATGTAGCCAGGGGAGAGGCTGAGTTTAAACAGTGTGTTTAGGTAAGGGGTTATTTCATCTATGAGCTCATGTAGGACGCAGCCTGGGACATCGTCTGGTCCCATTGATGCTACGTTTTTGGCTTTGGAGAGGGCTATTCTAACCTGAGTGTCTGTGATTTCAGGGGCACTACATTCTTCTGGTATAGTTATTGGCCCTTTTGGGGGTGAGAGGGGGGTGAAGTTTGCACTGAACTTGTCTGCCAGGATGTTGGCTATATCGGTCAGTTCAGTGTATTTTGTGCCATTCTGCACTAACTATGAGCAGGTCTGGGAATTGCCACTTAAATTCTTGACTTAGCTAAAGAATGCCTTGTGGTTATCTTTGGAGTCCATGGCAATTTTTCTTTCAAAGTTAGCATTGGATGATTTTATGAGGTAATGTAGTTTCTTACTGATATTGATCAGGGATGTCTTCCCTTCTTGGGATTTTACTCTTTTCTGTACTAGTTTCCTCCTTCTATTGTATAGCTTGTTTATGGCAGGGGTCCACCAGACTGGTTTCCTTTTCATGGAGGAGTGAGTCTTGGTTTTGTTTGGGATAGCATGATCCATGCATTCTTGTAGGTGCCTGTAGAGTGCATTAGTAAAAGATTTTGCAGCTTGGACAGCATTATCCTTTAGCATAGGGACTTTGAAACTTCCCACCTCAGTCTTAAGTTATGTGAAGTTTGCTTTTGAAATGTTTTTCACAGTGCTTTCTTTGACCTGGGGTGGTAGTGGAATGTGGAGATTCAGAGTGATTAGTGGTCAGATCTAACCATAGAGGGGTTGACCTCCGGTGTGGAACACCAGTTGCCCAGGTTGATGATGACCAGGTCCAATATGTTGTCACCTCTGGTGGGAGTGTTAACCAGTTGATCCAGGGTGTTTGAGTTTATAAATTCTAGGAAATGTTGAGCAAGGGGAGTCTGTGCTTGAGTAGTTCTCCCAGTTAATGTTTGGGTAATTGAAATCACCCAATATCAGGGTGTTTGGTAGGACTTTTATGTTTCCCAGCGTTTCCAGGAATGCAGAGTGGGGGGTCCTGGGACATGATGGGTGAGCTGTAGAAAGCTATAATTTGAATAGCAGTTTTGCCTGTTGTTAGTTGCACGTGGATGATCTCTGATTAATTGTGTTGTGCCACTAACCTGGAGGTGTGGGTATCCTTGATGAATATGGATACTCCGCCACCTTTTGTATTTCGGTCCAGGTTTTGTGGCCGAAATACATGGTATGAGTTGTAGCCTGGTTGTGTTGGGGTGCCCTCTGGAGCCTTAAACAAGGTTTCTGTTGCTGCACATATATTGATTTTCTCCATACTAAGGAGTGCCTCGAGTGCGTGCATTTTGAGGATTAGACTTCTGGCATTGAGTAGCATTACCCTCAGTTTTTTGTTACTTGTGCTATTTATGACAGTGGGTTTGTCTTTTGAGCCTTGCCTAAAAAAGGCACTATGGTGGTAGCAAGAGCCTTGGCCAGTATTCAAAAGCCTAAGGGTGACAGGTGCAAGCCGTGTCTAGCGAAGCATCGTGGCTTGTCAAGCATGTCATCCCAGGCTGACAGACACTGGATCCCCTTTGAATGACACCAGAAGCTTAGCCAATTGTTGAAATTTGATATTTTTTTCTCTATACCATGGTATCATTCTTGGTGAGGGCAGGATGCTACTCAGGGTCAGGGTAATACCCGCCTGGGCTACGTGATCAGAGAGCTCCTCCATGTCTCTTTTCATGTAGTCCAGGGAGGTACAGCTCAGGTCATTCACACCAACATGGACAATGACAGAGTCATATTTGTACTTGTTCTGGAGTGACCTGAGTGCTTGTGTTATGTGGTGGATCCTGGCACCCGACAGGCAGCTAACAGTAACCTTCTCCTTGTTCAGCCTAGAGGTGGGACATCAGTGTGCCTGACTATAGAGTCACCTATTACTAGTGTGTTGGGTCTGTTATTTTGCCTTAAGGGCTGTGATTGTGTGACACACTGGTTTTATGAAGTATGTGTTTCATGGTTTGTGTTGGGGGAGGTGGAGGTTGCTTGGATGTCTGCTTTGGCAGTCTCGGTTGCTTTTGCAGATTTTTATTTAGAGCATCTGGATATGTTTTCATGTATTTATGTGTGTTTTTTGCCAGTGCTGTTTTCATGTTAAGGGCTGTGATTGTGTGACACACTGGTTTTGTGAAGTATGTGTTTCATGGTTTGTGTTGGGGGGTGGAGGTTGCTTGGATGTCTGCTTTGATGGTCTCTGTTGCTTTTGCAGATTTTTATTTAGAGCCTCTGAGTATGTTTTCATGTATTTATGTGTGTTTTTTGCCGGTGCTGGTTTCATAGGTCTATGTGAGACTGGTGGTGTGATGCAAGTAATTCCCTTCTCCTCTTGACTCCCTGGTCCAGTCTTGGGTTGAGAGAGCTTAGCCTCCAGTTTGGCTGTATAATTGCATCTCTCACATGTATTAGTATTTGGTGGAAGGAGGAGAGGGTTGTCTATGTACATGAGGCAATTGTAACATTACCTCAAAATGCCCATATTCACCAGTTGGATCGGACAGTACACCTGAAACTGCCCTTTGGACATGCCTGGATAGGTACAGTGAACTGTTTTACTAATTGGCAGGTAAGGTCAAATAGAGAGCCTTGTCCTTCTCTACAGTATAGGGGGGTCTATTGCTAAGGTTTATTAGTGCTTGCTATGAGTTTTGAGTAAGTGCCGGGATGAGAAGTGAATGGTTTGAGTGCTTAAGTTGAAAGTTTGTCTAGTTCTAAGGGAAAAATTGAAGAGTAGACTTTGTGGAGCCGGGAATAGTTATACCCTAGCTAACCAGCACTGTCCGGCGAGCAAAACCACGCTAATGCGGGTTTTATAGCAGGGAAATAAAAGAGATAGAAATTAGCCCAAAATGGCCAATAAACTACTAATTTCTGGGCTGAAACCACTCCTCCAGGGACAGATAGGCTGCTCAAAGCTCCCTCTCTCACAGGTGAACAGAGAACTTCCTTCTATCCAAATAAGGTACTGGCAAACGCAAACACCTGTAACATAACCCTGAATTCAGCACTAACCTGAAAACTAGACTATACTAGCTTAGAAAGGCAAGAAAACAAGTATTTTTTTGTTTGTTTTTTGTTTTTTTTTTTTCAAAAAATAAAGCAGATACAATAAAAAAACACTTTAAATGCACAGAAATGGCTAGCACATTTGAGTGTGTAGCCTACAACAGTTAAATGGCTATCACATTTGAGTGTGTAGCCTACAACAGTTAAACAGGTAATTTAAACACAAAAACGACATTGTTAAAGTGCAGGCAGTAAAATAAGCACAATATGTAGCTGAAACCAACTTTTTAAATCACAGAAACTCTAGAAAATCAGCGTTTTAGGCGGAAATAGCTAAAGGCAGCAAGAAAATGCAGAAAATTATACTTAATCACTCCAAAGTCTCTATTTTGTCTCCCTGCTGCTGTAGAACTCTGCAGGGCACCAGGAAGAAGCTTGCTGAGCTGTATACTAGCACAAAAAGCTTGCAAATGTGGGTTTTATAGCAGGGAAATGTAAAAGATAGAAATTAGCCCAAAATGGTCAATAAACAACTAAGCTTTCTCTCTCAAAGAGAACAGAGAAACTTCCTTCTATCCAAATAAGGTATGGGCAAACACAGAAACTTGTAACACAGCCCTGGATTTAGCACTAACCTGAAAACTGGACTATACCAGCTTAGAAAGGCAGGAAAACAAGTATATATTTTTTTTCCAGAAAAAAAAGCAGATACAATAAAAAAAACTTTAAATGCACATAGATGGCTATTACACTTGAGTGTGTAGGCTACAGCAGTTACACAGGTAATTTAGACACAAAAATGACTTTGTTAAAGTGGAGGCAGTAAAATAAGTACAATATGTAGCTGAAACAAGCTTTTTCAATCACAGAAACTCTAGAAAATCGGTGTTTTAGGTGGAATTAGCTAAAGGCAGCAAGAAAATGCAGAAAAATGATACTTAAATCACTCCAAAGTCGCTCTTTTGTCTCTCTGCTGCTGTAGAACTCTGCAGGGTACCAGGCAGGAGCTTGCTGAGCTGTATACTAGCACAAAAACCTTGCAAATGCGGGTTTTATAGCAGGGAAATGAAAGAGAAATTAGCCTAAAATGGCCAATAAACTACTAATTTCTGGGCTGAAACAACTCCTCCAGGGACAGATAGGCTGCTCAAAGCTCCCCTCTCTCACAGGTGAACAGAGAAACTTCCTTCAATCCAAGAAAGGTATGGGCAAACACAGAAACTTGTAACACAGCCCTGAATTCAGCACTAACCTGAAAACTGGACGATACTAGCTTAGAAAAGCGGGAAAACAAGTATATATATATATTTTTTTCAGAAAATAAAGCAGATACAATAAAAAAACACTTTCTCTCCCCATTTTCATTTGTATCCATTTCCTCAGTCACAACGTCCACTCTGTTACTGTAAGTAGTTCAGCAGATTCAACAAGTATCTGCATACAGTGTGTGTATATTTTTTTATTACCTAGTACATAAATGAATTATCTGTGAAAAATACATGCAGTTCTTAAACAAAGTTAAGCAATAATGATAAAAATAACATGAATGCTAATTTAAAGATCAAGAGGGCATTTCCATATATTTTCTGTAGCCTTCCACATCCCATTCCCATATGAAAACTTATTCACTTTTACATGGGTATTTCTGAGATCTGTACAATGGTTTTGTGTTTATTATTATGAGCAAAAAATACTTGTTACCTTATTTCATTATGTGACACCTTCATCTAAATATTTTTCAGCAATGTTGCCTATAAATGTAAAATCCTCTCCCATCCATGCTATCAGTTGATTTGCATTCTGTCTCTCATTTATTAGAAACTCTTAACATTCTATTTTCGGAAGACTATTCCTATAATATGACACCTCCTCTGCACACACACACACACACACACACACACACACACACACACACACACACACACACACACACACACACACAAATAGCATGGGATTTTCTTTTTCCTTAAGAATAAAATTCTTATGCACAAATCTTGTGATCTTGTTTATCAGTTTTCTTCTCTTTGGCCTTAAAAGACTTTGTCAGATAATCATTTTACTAACACATGAACCAACAGTTTAATAAATATATTTAACTATATGTTTATTATTGATTTTACTATATTGTTCATGTGTTTCACAGCTATATGCCATCCACCTTTGCCACTTTGCCTACATTCAAATGACAATGCAACACCCTCTGGTATGCCCCTAATCAATGTAACTCCCTTCAACATGCCCCAAATCTATTTCCAGAGCAATCCCATGCTATGCACTAATGTGATGGGGGATTCGAAGCAATTCATTCCCTATACTATGTAATCTGCAGTATTAACAGAATCATTTTCCTCTTATCCAATCCTGTTGTTCATTTAGACTCCTATCTTTCATAAGTCTCATACCTGATGTTTTATTCTTCCTAAAATTACTAATTTTCCATTCAGGGATATTCTAAACGCTCCATATTCATTTCTCATTATTGCTTCCCACCATCTTTTTCATTTTAATTGCATTTTAACTCCTCCTCCTTGCTTATGCTTTTTTTGTGACATCCATACCTACAATATGACAGATTACCTCCATCTTGCCTTATGACAATTGACTTCTGCCATCTCTGTTACTTGCTTATACATCCTAACATTCTTTGCCTGCTACTCTAGTGCCCTTACAGAACAATGCTTATACACTAGCTCCCTCTTCTTTTCAAAGTAAATCGTATTAATATTTTGCTTCTAACTCACTCAGCTTACAATTTCTTACACTCTCTCACATTATTCTTTACACGCCTCACTAGTTCCCTCTCAGGTCCTGAAATGACTTCCCATCATTCCTCATATTTCCTCTCATATTCCTCGTGTAGTTGTCCATACCAAGCTCAAGACAGCTGTCGAGTTTCTCCCCATCTCTAATACATTTGAGTCAATAAACATGTACTTCTCTTTCCACATGCACATACAAAATGTTTTCCATGCACTCCATACCTTTCTTTCTCTGCCTGATACAAACATTGTTACACCTCTGTGTAAGAGAACCATTTATGACTGAGTCATCATACTCTGTTCTCTTATCTGTCTTCCTTGAAGACCAGTTCTTCTTCAGCTCTTTATTCTGCATGTTACTAACACTTGCAATGTATTCTCCTTTGTCTATTCTGCTTAATACTACTCCTGCAATATAAGGTATAGGTGCGAAAGAATAACAAAAGGTAGGCCAGAGGAAGTAGATTAAAAAATATATACTCTCCAATAAGCAGCAAGACAGACACAAGGCAGAAAGAGACACAGACACATGGATAAATCAAGATGCAGCAAGCATATAAAATCAGTCTACTATTTTCAGAAGGTTGGTATGCATACCCATGCACTTGGAGGTTTTACGTTTCACTTTTCTTAATAAATATTTTATTTCTTGCCCATCGGAACTGGGCTGAGATCTTTAAATGACTCTCAGTCAAATAGCTGTGTGGTTTGAATCGCCTGCACTGTTAAAGACATGTCTGGTGCTGTTTAATCACTGTAACCTTTATCTCCTCTAGAATATTCTTTAAAGACTGTGAAGTGAGATAACAAGTTTGAACTTCAGCTCCGCATATCAGTAGCATAACAAAATAGAACTAGACTTCACTCAGAGGTCACAATAGAACTCTCAGATGAGATAGCTTCAAATGTCAGGCTCTGAATATTCTTAGGCTGAAATGCAAGAAATAGGAGACAGAAACAATACAAAATGACAGATGGTGCTTTGTATAATCAGAGCTTAAATGCATCAGAGAGTGCTGTAGCTCAGTCTTTGTTGTTTCAAAGTGAGTCACCTTGCTTTACACATCACTGGTACAATTTGTAATTGATGGCAAAGTTTGGATTCAGGTCAGAACTGATATGTGTGCTGTAACTACCAACTCTCATAAAGAGGAATTCTAAGATAGCTTTTACATATTTTAAGGTATAGCATTTATGAATCGACTCCTTCATGATATGACAGCAGGGAATAGTTTGTAGGAGGTATATTACCTGTCTTCTTTCCCACAGATATCCTTTCCTAACAGAGAGCAACGACTTTATCTTGTCTTCATGGCATATTTGTTTTTACATTAAGCTCTAGCCAAAGGAGGCCACAGTCAGGGGAAATTACATTATGTTATCAAATGTCACTGAGACTCTATCACTGTCATGTTCCCCATTTTATCATTAACACTTTGGCTAATGATACAGTGCTATTGTCAACAAACAGCTTGTCAAAGTCTTTTTTCATTTTATAAACATTATTGCAGATTGAGCCAACACTCATAATGAGCATGAAGACTAAGCCTTTACTTGAACAATCCAGTCCACTGCCATCTGTACTCCAGCTGTTGTCATAGTCTCTACTTTACAAGAACCTCACAGCTAAACCATAGTTCATGGTGCACAGAACACATGTGATTTACACTGACTATGGTATGAGATGCAGAATGCTTGTCCTTGCTACTTTTTATTTGGCATCTTTTTACTGATTCCAGTACCTGAATCACCAAGTATTCAAATCACAGTAAACACGAGAAGATTATTGTTACCATATCTGATAGCAGCTCCCTGCAAATAGCACTTAGTATTATACATGAATGGTGCAGCAAAAATGACCTTGCTGTCAAGAAAAAAATGCAACATTATGGCACTTGGCACTATACAATTATACACATGAAAACACAGAGAGAGAGAGAGAGAGAGAGAGAGACACACACACACACACACACACACACACACACACACACACACACACACGCGCACACGCGCACACACACACACACACACACACACACACACACACACACACACACACACACACACACACACACACACCAAAACTACAAGTATGAATGCGAGTATAACAAGGAGTGTTTTTACACTATTTCCACACCCTATGCCTCTACCTAGAAACATCCTGAAGATGGAAAGTACAATGGGCATCATCTCTGACCTCCCACGTCACTTCCACAAGGGACTAACATCAGACAATGCTTTGACATCTTCAGCACCTGCATTTGTTTCTCTGGTCTGTGCCAGAGAATTAAGTTGTGATAGTGTGCCCAGGGCATACGCACACACACACGCACACACACACACACACACACACACACACACACACACACACACAAACACACACACACACACCTTTTCTCCTCCTCCTCCTTAGCATGGCCACACCCATCACTTGTTGCCAGTGTCTCAGATACCTATACTATTAATTGAACCTGAGTTGCCTGGGCCATAGTTGGATCTTTATTCGTCTATGCCATGACGGTGGCTTAAGCTGTAAATATAATTAACATGGGCTCTAAGGGGACAGCCTTAATGCTGGATGGCACAAGAGGTGATTCTCCCCCTACAAAATGCCTGAGCAAAGTTCTGAATTTGCTGTTTTTCTGTTTGAATCACAGTTTATTTTTGAAGTGTTGAGTGTTGGGAGGGTGGCCTAATGGTTAAGGTGTTTGCCTTACAAACACAAGGTGCAGGGTTTGAGTCTCACAAGAGATAATTGGCTAGGCTTAAAATGGCTCGCAAGGGCAGTTAGCTTAGTACTAACCTATGAAACATAGAGTAGCAGGTCTATATTTCTGATAGGGAGTCAATTGCATATCATATCTCAAAGATCTGATTCTGCCAGTTTTCATCTGACTCAGATCAAGTGTGGATGTAAAACAAACTGCTACTCCACCATGAGCATATCCTGTTGTAGTGATGTAAATAACTGACAGACCTTCAGTAGTGTACATCACTAAAGATAATTCACAGCTGTCACCTAAACAAGTCTTTGTAATCCTAGTAAGGGCTAAAGGTATGAAGGTCCTACTTAAAAAATAAAGAGTATAAATCAGTTCTGGAAGTACTACCACAAACAAGGATAACATCTGTCCAATATGTATTTCACTCTAGGATGGGGGCTAGTAATCAGGATCCCAAAAGTTTCCTCTATCTTAAGGAGCACAGCACTTGAATGCCACATAAACATGGCTAACAGCTTTTGTCAACAACCAAGAGGAGACTGCATGGCTCAGTCAATCTGCATCTAACAGATGTTCCCTAATAGAGGACAACACAATAATATGGCAGCTTTTGTCAACAACCAAGAGGAGACTACATGGCTCAGTCAATCTGCATCTAACAGGTGTTCCCTAATAGAGGACAACACAATAATATGGCAATATTCAAATATATTTACATAAGTGAGAGTTTTAAAACAAATTAGAACTAAATTGTTATTATACAAGAATAGCAAGACTAAAGCAACACCAAGGGAATTGGCTCTACATCTGTGCAGTAATCTATGAAGCAGATGACCAAAAAAGCAGTCACCGTGCAATGTTATCAGTTGAAAAATGGTTAAATAGCTCACAACTACTTCTAACTCCTAAATAAACAAAAGTGCTGCTTTACCCCAAAACACATTTCTGCCAGAACAACACTACCCAGTACCATCTCTGCCAAGAAACATGACAGAACAAGTAAACCACAAAAAAAAAAAAATTACTAGTTGTTATAGACCAGCTGCAATTTGACACCATGCTTAAAAAATCAAAAGCTAGATACTAAAGACTTACCTCACTGATATAACTAGAATACATATAACCTCTACTTTCTTACTACCATCCCTCTTCTATGCTGCGTCAGTATTCCCTAACCTTTAAGTTTCACAGTTATCCAAAATTGAGAAATGCTATAATAAAACAGTCAAATTTGCAGTAAATTATAACAGTTGAATACACCATTGCCTAGTTCTCAGAGAATTAAACTGGTTAGAAACACCACATCACCTGGCCCTCAGCTAACAACAATACGCCAACTTCTCTATTAGCCAGAAAATTGTTCAACCCCTAACAACTTAATGCAACACCACCCTCCCAATAGAAACTTAAACTACAGGGAAAAAATCACTCAAATCATCTTACACTGCAGGTGACTCACTATATTCAGATATTGTGGCTAAACTATGGAATCACATCCTGGTAACAGTTTCAAATCCAAACTCATTTAAAACACAACTAAAACTTCATCTATAAAATTAGTGGATTTGCTCCCATATATCTCCAGGATAATTGCCACTGTTATCTTCGGTTTGTCATATCATCACTTTCTCTTCATTCAGAATCCTGTGTCCCACAACAAGTCTTCATCAATTCCTGAATAGTTTTACTAGCATCTCTCAACAATATATATAGTTTTGTGATATTACTCATCCCCTACCTCTATAATTCTAATATAAAAGTTATGATATCCATATTTATAACTGTCTCTAAACCTACTTTATACACTCTTTACTACAGTGCATTTTCTGCCCTGCTTACTTCCTTCCCCAACTCAATTTCTTTGAATTTCTAAGCACTTCTCATCACAAAACCATACTTCTCAACCTCTCAGACCAAGAAATCTGGACAAAGCCATAATGTTTTTCTGCATAGCCGCCTATTTTGAGCATTTTCTGGCTTGTTAAATTTGATTTCTGCATTAGTAACTGTATTTAGAGCACAACCTAGAGCTGTTTACTGAATTTCCTGTTTGCACTTATTTTTAAAATCGTTTTTTTCTCAAAACTTGCATTTTATCTGTCTTTGGCCTAGCACTCTTGTGTGGGGTCATTTACTGCACTGTTATAACTTGCTGATACTTGTTAACCTCTGCTATCACTGAAAAAACAAAAAAACAAAAAAAAATCTTGCTTTTTTCCCACTTTTCTGAGATTTAAAAACGTTCATTTACAGGCTTGCTGTTCTTGAACTGTTTGTAAGTTTCTGTGAGGCCATTTTTTGCTTGGGCTAAAGGAAAGTCTCTCTATTGATCAGTGGCAGTGAAAAACATTGAGCAGCCTGTGTGCCCCTGTGGGAGTGGTTACTGACTTGAAACTGTAGTTTTATTGGCAATTCTGGGTCAATTCCAAAACTCCTTTATCTTCCTCTCTTAAAACCTGGTTGCCTCGTGGTTTTGGCATCTTTTCAGGCTTGTTGGCTGTTGGTGAAGCACCCACCAAGAGGAGAAAATGCTGAGAGAAGAAAGGAGCCACTTTTGAGACTTTAAGTATTTTTCCTCTGTTTATTTGCTAAGTTTTTCTGCATAGCCGCCTATTTTAAGCATTTTCTGGCTTGTTAAATTTGATTTCTGCATTAGTAACTGTATTTAGAGCACAACCTAGAGCTGTTTACTGAATTTCCTGTTTGCACTTATTTTTAAAATTGTTTTTTCTCAAAACTTGCATTTTATCTGTCTTTGGCCTAGCACTCTTGTGTGGGGTCATTTACTGCACTGTTATAACTTGCTGATACTTGTTAACCTCTGCTATCTCTGCAAAAACAAAAAAACAGAAAAAATCTTGCTTTTTTCCCACTTTTCTGAGATTTAAAAAAGTTCATTTACAGGCTTGCTGTTCTTGAACTGTTTGTAAGTTTCTGTGAGGCCATTTTTGCTTGGGCTAAAGGAAAGTCTCTCTGTTGATCAGTGGCAGGGAAAAACATTGAGCAGCCTGTCTGCCCCTGTGGGAGTGGTTACTGACTTGAAACTGTAGTTTTATTGGCCATTCTGGGTCAATTCCAAAACTCCTTCATCTTCCTCTCTTAAAACCCTCTTTTGCATGGTTTTGTGCATTTTTGAGCATAGCGCAACAGCGGGCAGCGCCGCCTAATTGGGTTTAAACTATTCCTGGCTCCACAAAGTCTGCTCTTCACTTTTTCCCTTAGAACTGCTCTATCTCTCAATTTAAACACCATATTCTCATTCTAAGGCCCTTCACTGGTCCAATTAAGTAATCCTACAAGTTAGCACTATTAAACCATAAGCACTACTTACTCTTATACTCTCTACGATTACCCTGTCCTCTATTGGTCCGTCTTAAATTCAGTTTCCCTATTACTCTAGCATGTCCAAAGCTCAGTCAATGGTTTCCTCTCCAGTCCAGCTGGTGAATCTGGGAATTTTGAGGCAATGTTACAACTGTCTCATGTACATGGACAACCCTCTCCTCCTCCAAACAGGTTCAAATATATGTGAGAGATGCAACTATTTAGCCAAACTGGAGGCTGAGCTCTCTCATCTCAAAACTGGTGTAACCAGTCAGGAGGAGAAGGTAACCTCACACAACACAATTCCAGTATCACATAGTCCCACCACATCAGCGAACCAAACACATAAATACACAAAAACATACTGCGAGGCTCTAAATAAAAATCTACCTAAGCAACAGAGACCTCCAAAGCAGACATCCAAGCAAACACTACCTCAAAACAAAACACACACAACACATAACCCACAAAGTCAGTGTGCCAAGCAGACACAGCCCTTAAGGCTGAATAACACACCTGATACTCTTGTTATAGGTGACTCTATTGTCAGACACACTGACGTCCCGCTCACCAGGCTGAATAAAGAGAAGGTCACAGTGAGCTGCCTGTCAGGCGCTAGGATCCGCCACATAACGCAAGCACTCAGGTCACTCCAAAGCAAATACAAATATGACTCAGTCATTTTACATGCTGGTGTGAATGACCTGAGATGTACCTCCCTGGACTACATGAAAAGAGACATAGAGGAGCTCTCTGATCATGTAGCCCAGGCTGGTATGACCATGACCTTGAGCAGCATCTTACCCTCACCTAGAATGATGCCACAGTACAAAGACAAAATGATCGATTTTAACAATTGGCTAAAATTTTGGTGTCATTCAAAGGGGATCCAGTGTCTGTCAGCCTGGGATGACATGCTCGACAAGCCACGTTGCTTCGCTAGGGACGGCTTGCACCTGTCACCACTGGGCTTTCGGATATTGGCAAAGGCTCTTGCCACCCCATAGTGCCTTTTTAGGCAAGGCTCAAAAGTCAAACCCACCCCCATAGACAGCACAAGGAACAAGAAACTAAGGGTAATGCTGCTAAACGCCAGAAGTCTTAACCTCAAGATGCATGCACTCAAGCTCTCCTCAGTATGGAGAACATCGATATCTGTGCAGTGACAGAAACCTGGTTCAAGGCTCCAGAGAGCACCCCAGCACTACCAGGCTATACCTCATATCATGCTTTTCGCCCCAAAACCCGGACCGAACCACAAAAGGAGGGGAGTTTCCATATTTATCAAGGATATCCACACCTCCAGGTTAGTGGCATTGCACAAAGTATCGGAGACCATCCATGTGCAACTAACAGTGGGCAAGACTGCTTTTCAGTTTATAGCATCCTACAGACCACCCTCTCAAAGTCAGGAATCCCATTCGGCTTTCCTGAAAACATTGGAGAACATGAAGATCTCTCCGAACACCATTATATTGGGCGACTTCAACTACCCAAACATTGACTGGAAGCACTACTCAAGCCCCAGCACCTTAGCCCAAAGATTCCTGGAAATTATAAACTCAAATGCTATGGAACAACTAGTCACCACTCCCACAAGAGGGGACAACATACTAGACCTGATCATTACCAACATGGGGACTCTATGCTCCACACCAGAAGTATATCCCTCATTGGTAAGATCAGACCATAAATTAATTTCACTGGATGTCCACATCCCGACCCCACCCCAGCCCAGAAAACCACAGTGAAAAACTTCTCAAAAGCGAACTTCTCACTTCTCAAAACTGAAGTGGAATCCTTCAAGGCCCCAGGGCCAGTGGAAACTACAGCCCAAACTGCAGAATCCTATATAAATGCATTCTACGGACATCTCCAGGAATGCATGGATCATGCTATCCTAAACAAAACCAAGACCCAATCATCCAAAGGCAGGCGTCCAGTCTGGTGGACCCCTGCCATAAATAAACTGTACAACAGAAGGAGGAAGCTACTACATGATAGAGCAAAATCCCTAATAGGGAAGGCATCTCTGATCAGTACTAGCAAAAATTACAATCCCTCATAAAATCCTCCAAGGCCAGCTTCGAGAGAAAAATTGCACAGGACACCAAAGACAATCATAAGGCTTTTTTCAGTTATGTTAGAAACCTGGGATGCAACTCCCAGACTTGTTCTGAGTTGATTCTAGACGACAAAAAATACACTGAACTCACAGACATCGCCAATATCCTGGCAGACAGGTTCAGTGCAAACTTCTCCACCCCCTCCCCCTCAAAAGAGCAAATATCTATCCCGGCAGAGGGCTGCCTCCCAAACATTTCAGATGCTCAGGTGAAGGCTGCCCTCTCCAAAGCAAAAAACACTGCTTCCATGGGACCAGATGGCGTCCCAGGTTGCGTTCTACATGAACTACAAGAGGAACTAATCCCTCAAATAAAACAGCTATACAATCTCAGCCTCACTACAGGATATGTGCCCACAGAATGGCGTACAGCAACAGTGGTCCCACTCCACAAAGGTGGAGCATCTACGAACCCTGGAAACTATCGCCCCATAAGCCTGACTAGCTTAGTCTGCAAGGCTATGGAGAGGACCATCATGTAGCTCATAAACAAAGACATTGGGGACCTACAGACACTAGATCCTACCCAGTTCGACTTTGTCAAGGGCAGATCCTGCCTTTTGAACCTGGTTGACTTCTTTGAAACAGTCACCAAAGCCATAGATGAAGGGAAGGTAGTCCACACAGCCTATCTGGACCTTGCAAAGGCATTTGACACAATACCCCACTCGGGCATCATAGATAAGCTATCCAGCTTAAATATAAACCCCTATGTCACAAGATGGGTCGCAACCTGGCTCAAAGACAGAACCCACAGAGTGAGAGTTGCTGGAGCCATGTCAGACTCAAAACCGGTCACAAGTGGCATCCCACAGGGTTCTGTCCTGGGACCACTCTTGTTCAGTATATACTTTTCCGAGGTACAGGCAAATGTGGGAGGACTATGGCTCACCAAGTTCGCAGACTACTGCAAACTGGGCGCCATAATCAACTCTCCAGCTGACACAAACATCCTTCAAAAAGGTCTCACAGAGACAGATAACTGGTGCCAGCGCCATGGTTTAAAGCTAAATGCCAAAAAATGTATAGTCATACCCTTTGGCAAAAACAATGTGTCCACAAATTACCACATAGGCGGAAACCCATTAAGTACAGAGAAAGTTATTAGGGTCCTGGGGACCCAAGTTGATAGCAATCTCTCCTTTGAAAACCACATTGCCAAAGTGGTTAGAAAGACCTTCTACATAGCCCACCTCATCACGAAGGGTTTCACATCTAGATCAAGAGAGGTAATCGTGCCCCTTTATTCATCCCTCATCAGGCCCATCATAGAATACAATGCCCCTTTTGGGATGTACCTTACCCGACACCTACAGCAATTAGAAAGACCCCAAAAGTATCTCACCAAGAGGATCAAGGGTCTCAAACAGATGCCATATACTGCTCGGTTAAAAAACTCCAGCTCTACTCAGTTGCATACCGCCTACTTCGAGGCGATCTATGCCTGACATACAAAGCTATGTCAAATCCAGAATTAATGGACATGCTCCACCTCAGTAAATCTAAATCCCTTAGAGCCACACGCTCGAGGGACTTGAACCTCAGCACAGAAATAAATAGAACTTGCTGGAGGGACAGGTTCATAACCCAGAGGCTCCCTTCGCTCTGGAATAGAATTCCAGTTCATGTGAGGCAGAGCACCTCACTGAATCTCTTCAAGAAGAATCTCGATAAGTGGATGGGGGATCGTAGGTTTGTCCCAGGGATTACTCCCGTGTCACTATTAGACAGAGACACAGTAAACTAAACCTTAAAAATGGGCACAGTATACTCAAATCAAGGGGTGGCGTAAGCCATACAGAATCGGGCTAGGCTTATAATTGCCCCAGGGCAGATAGCCTAGTATGAACCTATTAACCTATGAACAAAGGACCAAGAATCGGGGCACTTTTTTAAAAATATTGCTCTTACAAACTTCAAAAGTAGGTGAAATAACAGGTTTTGATTTAGAATGAATTTTCTGAAAGATATGAAGTCTGAAACTCATATGTTTGTCATTGTTTTCTAACTTCAGCCATCAGTGATTTACCAGTGATTTGCCAGAAAACCACAATTTAAGGAGAAATAGACCAAAAATGGGAGGCAAAAATCTATACAGTTGAGAGATATGCACATGACAAACCCACTATTTCACCCTTCATATGCTCAATGTTCAACATTTACTAATTTGAAATAGTTGCATTTATTTCATATGATGAATGCTATCTAATTAGCAAATGTTTATGTAATTGTTCATGTATATTACTTCTATTCCTGTAGATTGCTGAATGTTTGTTTAAAAATGTGTGCCAAATTTTGGAGTTTTCTCCCTGGGCCTGTGTTGAAAGGGGTTTTTTTTAACTAAATCCAGTCTGACAAATTTGGCTGATGAAAGCAAAATAAATTAATCAAATTAAAACAAAATCATTTTTAGATTGCAAACTAGCTAGGTATCAAAAATGAGTATTAGCCGTCTATTGTCAGTCTCTCAGTGTTAGGTTTTCATAACAGAAAAGAAAGACATCAGGGACAAGGGCAGTTTAAAACAAAACAGTTAAAAGCAACAATTGGAATAAGCAGAAGTTTTTGACCTCCTATTAACTTTGGACACCAGAGGAAAAAAATGTTTTGTTTTGCATTTAGCATTCCAGCTTGTTGGTGGCTGCAATATTGTCAGGAGATATAATCTTGGATCATAAGACATTGAACATTTAAATTATAAATGATGTTTGAAAACAAACCAAGTTGTCCAGGGACATCTTCATGATGGGTTAGGCAGATATTAGTGGGTGTTAAGTGGGTTGGGGAGGTGAAAGGGTTAAGTGGAGGCAGGGAGGATTGGGAGGAAATGAGATAAGAGTAGGGAGGGGCTTAAGAGGTTTAGACAAGCGTAGCTGGATGAGCAGTCACATTTTGGAGTGAACTTGCTAAGAGCAGGGTACACCCGTGACGACCTGTAGATATGTCAGGAGAAAGGTAGGCCTCTGGGTCTTGGTTGGTGGCAGGGGGGTTATAGGTAGGTATTTCTGGATGTATCTCTCTTGGGGTGGGCTCAAAAGTAGGAGATGGACAGTATGTCTTGTTGTTTTATTCAGATTTAGGGCAGTGCTCATGTTACTCTGTTGATTACTTTATATTGTAATCAGCATTTGTATTTGGTATAGTTGAATGTCAATAAATATAATGTTTTTAAAATACACAGTAATAGCAGTAGTTATGTGCTTCTTTCACATGGCTTGGTGATGGACGGTTCTCTGGGAAGGCAGTCAGTGGCAGGCCGTGCAAGGTTAGGGAGTCCATGGAGTTTTGCATTCGTTGGTGGTTTAGTGTTTCTCGGGTAGTGCCTCTGGTTAGCAGGACTTGTGAGCTAAGGTTTCTTTAAGGGTGTTTTGTTTTTTGAGCTCCTTACCCTTGTTGATGAGAGTTTTGTTGGCTGGAGGGAGCCCTTACGGTCTTTTTGTGGATTGTGAGCTCTGGGGGGGGGGGGGGGTTGCTACGGAGTAACATTGGCAATTTAAAAAAAAAAAAAAACAGACAGGTTGTTAAATCACATAACATGTTTTAGGATTACTTCTTAACAGCAAACTATTCTCTCAACATTTTTGTGGAAAATTATTCAGTACAAATTTGTCTAGAACTGTACCAAAAGAGCACACTCTGAGTTAATTAGTAGTAGCAAAACTGTAGGTCCTGTAAAAAAGTAAGATCATTTTATGTCTGTTGTGAATTTACTTTGTACAGAAAAAAAAGTAAATGCATAAGATTATGTAATGAAGGGGACCATGTGCAAAATAACCACCTTCATGACTGAATGTAGCATCGATGAATTAAATAAAAAGTTGACCTTAATAAAAAAAAAAAAATTGACAAAGGCAAGTGGGTGCTGTTTATTTTATTTTTGGCCCACATAAATATATGTAGCATGATCGCTGAAGCGGGGGAAGTATGAGAAGAGCATAACATACTGTCCTCACTGAAACTGTGTTGCTGCTTTTGTTATCTGACTGAGGTGGACTGCTTCTTTGGGGCCGGTAGGTGGTGCCACATTCTGGGGGTTTTCCTCGGGACCGATTGTGGCTATAGGAGGGCTGTGATTGTTGGCTGTGGTGTGGCCTCTTGGTCTGGTTGTGGGCTTCTGTTGTCCAGATGTTCTCGGGGGATCCAGATTTGCCTCGTATATTCCTCGAGGGTTGTTGTGGGGGGAAGTGGTTGTTACTGAGCATGGGCGAGTAGCATTGATAATTAAAAAGAAAAAAAAGAAAAGCTTGACAAAGGATATTTTGCAATATTTATCCTGATTAAATGTTTGTCTGAGTGTGTGCCCAGCCATAAACTCTGAAATATTCATGTTTAAGTAAGTATTCATTTCCAGAAAAGTGAACTCCAACCAAGCAGGAATTCATGAACAAAATTGTCTTCCTGGCAGTTGCAAACATTTATTTTGTCATTAGTTAAGACTTTAACATTTCAGGAAACACTGAGCAGGTATCACCCTGATAGAAAATACAAAATTAATAAATTTTTCATAACCAAAAATGAAAATATCGTTTATACTGTCAAATACAGAAAAGCTGCTGAGTTTTCTGATTCATTATTACCAAACACAAACCTCTGAAAATGTTAAATCAGTCTGCATCGCAATCATCAAAACTATTTGTTAATACAAAGTGTGAAACATCAAGAATGGAAAATATTCTAGCCTAAAGAGATTCTTTGGAATGTCACTTGCTGTTGTAAGCCACACAAATATATTGTTACTCTAAAGGAAACTAATTTGGTAGAGATGGGAATATTTAGAGGGTGTTGGTGTATGTGGGGTCAGGTTTTCGGTTGTTCAGTCTCTGCATGTCGGGATTTGCCATGCAGAGTTCTGGGGCTTCATGTGTTTGCTGACAGGGCAGTGCTGTTGGAAAGCTGAACCGATTAACAGTATTTTTGTTTTCTGTGTTTTTCTTCTGCATTTGAGTCCGGTGGCCAACATTGTCTACAGGGGTGTGTTGGTTACGTAAACTGGTGCTTCTTCCTTTATGGGTGTCCATGTTATTTTATCAGAGATACCGGAAAAGGTGAAATGCTACGTTGGAGTAGGGAAAGAAAGTGGAACATACAGTTGCATGCTTCATTTGGGTGAACGACAAATGAGCGGGTAAGCAGGACAGTTTTGTGGACTGTTCTCATTTGTGCACCTTATTTTGATCCGGTGTCATAAAATTGTGGCTTTCAGGCAAATCAGTGGCTAATCATTAAAGATTGATTAGAGAATGACATACCTTTGAGTTTTTAGACTTCATACCCTTCAGAAAATTCATGCTAATGCAAAACCTGTTATTCTATCAACTTTCTAAGTTTGTAAGAGGTGCATGGGTGCTGTGGTTGGGGTGATTTTCATCTGCTTTAGGCCAGTGATTCTTCATTTCTTTTGGAGGTTGTGTTTCTCTGGTGGTTTACTGTGGAGTGCTATCTGCATGTACATTTGCATTTCAGGCATTGTTTTCTCTGGAAAATGTATGAATGCATGGGCCCTGTTATTCTAGCAACCTTCTGAGACCAATATTTAAAGCCTTGTTTATTTATTTTATTTATCTTCAGTGGAGACCCAAAGAGCACTTCTTCATTGCAGAGAAGTAGAGCGTGAGAAGCGTACAAGATGGGGATTTTGGAACACTGCTACTATAATTTGGAATAGGTGGGTATAAGGTGGAGCCTTCTCTTTATATATTAGAGGATTTACTTTTGTCCTTTTCTTTGTAGATGGTGGTGTGTCGAGTACCAGTTGTGGCGATACACAGTGAATTTGCAGATAATGGCAGCAGTGGCAAGCGAGGGAGGTTACACATGGGGAGCAGAAGTGGGCAACAGTTACTGACTAAAGAAAGTGAATTTCAAAGTTGTTGAGTTTTGGTAGAGGATTTACACTGCTAGGCAGAGAAGGACAGCCATTTGAGTTTGTGATCTCAGGGTTAATTGGTTGTACAATCTGTTCTATTAACCATTCAGTAGGTTAGATCACTGTTGGAAAGATGTCCCTGCTTTTGGGCTTTTGCATTCAGTAGTAAAAGGGAGCAACAGTCATTGGCCATAGGTAAGAGTTTGGGTTTCTGCAGTGGGCTTGATGTTACAGGTAATGCATTTTATTTAGTGCTCATGAAGGCACGTCAAGGTGGATGGGGTTCAGGTAAGTGGAACGGAGTCACAGCACTCTTAATATCATAGGAAGTTATTAGGCTACTCGCTTGGGGGGTGATTAGAAGCTAGACAAGTTCTGCTGTTATTTTTGCGAGTAGCTTATCACTCTTGTCCAAGGAAATATGAGTCATGATATCAAAAAAAGGGGGGGGGGGGCTGGTTCCATACTTTGGTGCATAGTTTGGCAAACACTTGATGGGGGTGGCAGGGGTCCTTGTCAGTGCCGCCATATAACGTAATTATTGGCATGTGTGCACATACAATTTATTGTTTTTTCTTTTCTTTGCAGATTGCTGAAGTGCAGAAGGCATCATGCAGTGGCTTGAAAAGGGGATCAGAAATTTGATGTTTTGATAGGATGGATGTTCTTGCCACTGGAATGGGGCACAATGAGGGTCTGAGTAATCACATTATTAAGGCATGTTGGAGCTCTGTGTTTAATTAGTGGGAGCTGATTATTGCATTGGTATAGGGGCAAGTAAGGAAGAGGTAGGTAGGGGGGGCAGGGAAAACTGTTGGGGATGGTTTATGTGGAGTGTGAGGATCCCACAGTCATGAGTAGAGTCATGAAATTCAGTGGAGCATGGGAACTTACTAGGTTAAAGTTCTATGGCTGTTGCAAGCTAGTAAGTTCAACCCTTGCTTTCAGGAACTAGGAACCTTGGGGTGGTTATATTTACTCATCCAGTTGTTTGAACTATATTTGAGGGAAGGGCCAATGAGGTGTTTGACAGGAGGCTGGAGTTTGTTCCTAATGGGTAGCATCTTTGGGGTGATAAATTTGTCCCTTGAGTAGGTAGTGTTAATGTTACATACCAGGTTAAGGTTTTACAGAGTAGCACAAGGATCATTTCACTGGTGGTTTGGGTGAATTTTGTAGGTAGTGTTTTGAAGCATGGTAGGTAGGTGGCTGTGTTGGGGTAATTTTAGAAATTGGATGCATTGTTACAGGGGAGTTAGAAGGTTTAAAGGAAGCTTGATTGCAGGATATGGCAGCTGTAGGCCAGGTCTTAATTACTTACTAGTGGTATAGGTAACACAAGGGAAGAGAGCCTTCGAGGGGAAAGGCCAGGGACAAACAGGGGTTAAGGATGGTTAGTAGTTTGTGTGTTCTAGTTAGGACAATTGCTAGGAGGTTCTGAGTGGAGAGGCCTGGGTTCTAGTCCAGATTGTCATTGGGTAATTAATGAATTGGGAGTGTTTATGACTGGGCATGTAGAGTAATTCATTGCTGAGCACTGCGAGTTTTCAAGAAGTAGGTCAATGGGTGCTGGTTTTCACCATTTAAGGTTAGGGCATTAAAGTTTTTGCGTAGTCTTTCTCTACAGTAGTTGGGTTACTGCATACTCAGAACTGGGTAGTTTGGGGGGGTTAAGGAGATATGCTACAGTGGACAGGCTTGTGGCTATAGGTGGTCATTCAGTTCAGGTTGAGACATGATTAGTGGCTGGAAGGAAGCGGTTTAGAAAGGAATGAATTCTCTTGGTGTGGATGTTCTGGTGGTACAGTGGAGTCATGGGCAATCTTACTTTATTTAGTTTCATTAGAGCATGTTTCAGGGATGGTATGCAGGATTCTAAGGGCTTTACAGATGATGGGTACACCAAGTGATGTTTGCTTAACCCTTCCCGTTATGGGATGTAGTTGGGTGAACAATTTTGGGTAGAAGGGAGCAGGAACAGTCTGGTCAAGCTGGATGGCAGAGAAGAGGGACAGGCTTGCCCTCTTCTGTTCCCCCACTGGTGTATGGATGTTCATTTTAAGGAGCTGGGGAAAGGAAAACGAGCAGCTGGAGGAAGCTTGCTGAATAGATGAGTAAGCTGAGGTAAGGATGCTGCTTATTTGGTGGAAGGTAATTCAATGAATGGTGTATGAAGTGAGACTGGGGTGCTGCTTCGTAAGTAAAGTAAGTGAGAAGAGGTATGGACCCTGCTTACTGGGCAGGGTGAGTAGGTACATTGCCCTGATTAGCATTACAAGGATGGTACTTCATAAGTAAGGTAAGCAAGCGGAGGTATGAACACTGCTTACTGGGGCAGAGCGAGTAGGTACGCTGCCCTGTTTAACATTACAAGGATGTTATGCTGTGTATAGAATCAAGTATATTATGGTCAGTTGTAACTAATAAAGTTGGTAAACAAAACTATGTTATGGAAGTTTAATAAAGGTCGTCAAATGTCATTCGGTGTGATGTGTTTATTGAAGGGGACCAGGACAGATGGCATTTACTGATTAGGATACCTTTGTTTTACCTTCACTACTTAGCTTTTCTACCATCCTCTCCACCCACATAGGGCAGTACAAAGGGGTTTGAGTTCTCTACAAATTAATTCTCTGGTTACATGCAGCAGTGTAATCGTTTACTACAATATGCAAAGGGTGGATGACAGAGAAATGAATTCAGAATGGGGTGTCATTCCATTATAGTATGCACATACATTCACTCATGCATAGAATGCATGTAAGTGGGCAACGGGATGTAGAATGAAGCCAAATCACCTGCCAAAAGAGACAAGAAAGGTATACAAACTCCACAAAAAGACAACTCGGCTGAGAACTGAAAGGGAAAACGTGCCACAATCAAAAAAGTGTTGGTTTGTTTAGTTTTATTTAGGTGAATTTTGTCTTATTTATTATTTGCTTATTCATGATTTAGTCAGTGACGTTTATTAAAGTGATGTCCATTGTGCCAGAATCAATGTTGATATATTTGCTATACCTATACATTTATAAGAATTTTATAGAATATGCATACATTTATCTATATACATTTATAAGAATTGTATTGAAAAAGAAGAGTAATCTTTGTGTGTGTGTGTGTGTGTGTGTGTGTGTGTGTGTGTGTGTGTGTGTGTTTAGATATATATAATATACATTATTTATTTATTTATTTTAGTTAAGTGAACCAAATCCTGATGTCAGTAACAATCCATAGCAGAATAACTTCTGTAGAGCACACTGTTGGCAACAATAACATTTTATTCATATGGCAGAGGCATTGCTGTAATAGAAGAAAGGCAAAGCCACCACCACCATCCTTGAACGTATCATGCTTTTGCTTTTCAGCGACCACAGACTTGGAATAAATACAGTTCTACATATTTGTGGGAGATTTGTAGGTCAGCTTATAATCTTGCTGCATGTACTTTTTTGGTATATTTTATGATAAATGATAACAAATTAACTCCTCAATTAGCCACATAATCCTGAGAGGGGCAAAGGGCAAACAAAATAATGTGAAATTAACTAATGTGTTTTAGTTTCTGTCTGTGATTCCACAGTAAATAATACTGTGCCATTGGAAATGCAATGCAGTAATGGAGTGAACTGCAAACAAAAGTAGTCTAATGTTAACTTGCTTCATTTGGGTTTAGAGGAAGTGGGAATGGATAGCACAGTGAACCGTGTTTGGTACCTTATTCTCGTATAGCACAGCCAATAACAAAGGATGCCGGAAGTTATATTTTTCTTAAGATTCTTTCAAATATCTGCTTATGGCATTCTTCATTGCTTCTCTTAAACTTATTCAAAATGTACTAAGTCATCACATTTCTAGAGCTGAAGTAAAACGTCCATGTACAAGTAAAAAGCATTTTAATTGTTAGCAGTGCTCGGTACACTAAAGCACATTTTAATGAATTTACGAGGAGGTTATTTTAAGGCTTATGGAAGCTTCCTGAGAAGGAATAGTTTATGGCTTACGAAAGCTGAAAACTCAGAACTATAGCCCTGGGAATCAGAAAGATTCCCAATATGATTGTAAAGTGCTACATCTAAAAAGAGCAGTTTACAGCATCATATAAAATATGATTCAGAGACATAATTAGCTGCAATGAGGAAAACTTAATTATTGGCTAATTAGCACTTTTTCCGGCTTTTCCCGGTTTGCGGTCGCCACAGCAAAACTCCGGTCCGCTAATGATTGGCAGTGGATTTTTATGGTGCTGAGTTGCCAGCCCAACACCCAACCTTCAAAGAAGGCACACCCCGTTCACGCATGCATCTACCTGCATGTTTTAAAACATCATTTGACCACAGGAAGGACATGCAGACTCCACACAGAAGGCGCTCCAGCCGAAAGTCCAAAGGGAGAACCTCTTGCTGTGTGTGTTGCCTGCAGTAATTACCACTGGCAGCCCATGCATCATGTAGACATGGATACCCCACTTATTCACTCTCTCACACTCAGGCTGATATACAAACACGCACATGCACACACAAACACACACATTCATAGACAACCCCATGTATACACAGACACTGTACCTGTTTTGACAGCCCATATCACTTGATTACACTAACAGGCACAATTATCACCCATTCATTTACACACATACATGCGAGCGTACACACACACACACTCACACTCACTCACACACATACACACAGTTACACACAGACACCCACCCTGCTGTGACCAGTCAGGCAGACACTCACACACACACACCACAGTCATCAATGTTGACTCATACCTATGCAGATATGCACAGACACTGCCCTCATATACACAAACTCACACACCTCATATGACAGCTTCTCCATAGTCACACACTTGACCTTACTCTTCATATGATCTCCCCCATTAACTATAAAGGGGAAGGCAGCATTTTGACAATATTCATTAACATCGCTGGTCATGATAATTTACACAGCAAAAGATTCTCTGAATTGCTTGGCTGCATAATTACCCTAATTGCAGGCATTTCTGAGAGATACTACATGCAAAATTAACATTAGCTTTTCCCTCGCATGCTTCATTAGCATTTAGAATGGTCGTGGAAATGTCACTCTGCAGTGACTCTACTGAACCTGTAGAACCATTGTAGTGGGTCTGTCTCTTAATCAGTAAGGGCATCTGACAGTGATTTTCTACCTGTACTAAGGGTTTGCCATGTGCAGTAGCCTTTTCTGAATCTCTGGATAGGTTGCTATAGTTATTTTAAGCAAAAAAACTGCTCTTAAACCTTACAAAAAAATCTTTAGTATAGTATATTCTGCTGTGTGAATTTTCCTTGCATTACTCTGTGTAATCATTTTAAAAATCTGTACTACAAAATAGCATGATGGAGCTGCCATAACTGTGTTCAGCAGCTAATACTGCCTAGTGTAATTTATTGCTGTTTACTCTCTTGTGTAATTTTATGGCACCCACAGTGCACCATAATGAAAAATGTGTTTTCTAAGAATCTTTCTCTCTCCTACCATCAGAGCGACAGGGTTCCTTGCTGGTGAGTAAGGCCAGTGCATGCAATGACAGTTCATGATTGCCTTTGGTAAGAGCATTAGTTTGACTCTTGCAATGTCATCCCTTGAAGTTAGTGGCAATCTCTTACTCATAATTTAAGCTAAGACTCAGAATTGTAGTTCAGAGCCACCTTTTTTAATGAAGCATGGGGTTGATAATCTGTGACTGACAAGGCAAATAAAGACTCTCTTTGCAGGCAGTGCTTAGGTTTAAAACTTTATCTGACCAATAGCTAAAATCAGTGAAGTAACTAATTATTATTAGCACTGCTCTGAGCAACTATACTACACATTTGATTGCAATTGCCCATACTTTTTTGGCAGGACCACATAACACAATTAATGATGTTTTTACTCTACAATCAACTTCACATATATCTACAAATTTATTTATATAAACTCAGCATTCAACATTCTTTGAATTTTTTCCAGAATCCATCATAATGTTAACATCGCAAAATTGACTTTATCTTTTTTGCCTCAGCCATTTGGTGGCAGCCCATAATCTGCTCAGTATAGAATACTAGCCCCTAACCTTTTCAATTTTGATGCATTTATTTGCTAGGACTGTCTCAAACAGTGCTTAGTTACACACTTTCAAATACTAGCGCTGGGAGTGGTGCTCCCTTCTTAAATTCACTTCCCACAGAACATTAACAGAATCCATCAGCCACGCCTGAAGTAGGCCATCAAAACTGGACCTTACCCTGTCATCCTTTTTAAAGATGTGGTTTCACTGAAAAATGTTCTCTAAGCTGTACCACAGGTGCTAAATCCTTACTATATAGGTCAACATGAGCTTTATTTGCCATCAACCCAAATGAGGGATGAAGCAATACCCACACCACTAAACAAACAACATGAACCTGCACCAACAAGAACTAGAACACAAGAGGAAGTAAGGAAGCCCTTCTCTGTACTTATCTACTCTAACCCTACTGCCTACCGGACCTAATTTTCAATTCCAGTGGATAGTATTCTGATCACCTTTTCTTGTTGTCCCCAAACCCCTTTTTGTTAACTGTGTCATTTTTATTCTCCCCCACATCAATGACATTTTATCTCTGGCTTGTATATTAAAACACAAGGCTTTAAGTATTTAATTCATCAAACTAGTCTAATACTTTTTAAAAATGAGATCTACAGATGGAATTTTTTTGGGGGGGCTGTGATTTTTAACAAGATTTTGGGTATGTATGAAAAACATTGTGTGTTTTTTGACTACTAAAATTATACTGTAACCCAAAGAGTTAATTCCAAAGATCATTACAGCATGTGTGCTATAATTGATGTTCATTGGCTGAAAGATGTTTGAATTATGGTTTAAATGTAACTGTTTGAAATTTTGACAACTGACTTTGAAGATGCCCTAGATGGGTGAAAGCGCTAAGTCAGTTTTGTTTGATGTGAGTTACTGGTCCTAATAAAGCTGTTGGTGGTTTTTACTTTTGGTTTCACCAGTTTTATCCATTCTAAGTGTAACCTGATGGTGTTTCCCAAGTGCTCCATTTAGGAGCCTTTCACACATGCATCATGTCTTCTGCTATAATAGCATCTGCCATGTTAAAGACTAGGCAGATACTACTTATTCACCCTCTAGTAATCAACAGCTTGGAAGACCCTGTAACATAACAGTGATAAAAGTACTGCAAAGGTAGCATAGGAGTTATAGTCCTGGGAACCTCATATAAACCTGACAGTAACCAAGGTGAACGCTCTATGACCAGTAGTCATTTAGTGGTCAATTTCAATGTGCCCACTTTTACTACAGCCCTGCCGAATCATTAAACATCCTTTCCACTGGCCAGTGCTTTGTGAAATTCACCAACCTTTTTCCTTAAAAAGCAAAATTTAAGGCAGCTAAATGTACATCAAGTTTCCTAACCATTTCCACAAGTTGTCATCTGTATACCAGGTACTTAAGCACCAGTGAGTAAATAATTTCCTTTCCTATAGTGGCAAGCTGCTATGAAAAGTCGTAGATGATTTTTAGGCTCCATTATATACCTTCTTTGTGCTATGTACCCAAGATTCACACAAAAAAAACCCTGCATCTTTAACAGGGTTTTCTATACTAGCTGGCTGGGGACAATGAGAGTGAATTGCTGCTGCCAGATCTCTCATTTTGTGGAGAAGAAGGTGGCTCTGGCTCACCACATGGGTGACACCTAACAAGTGTACTAGGTGTTTCCCTAGTAGAGTTGGAAGCTGGTCAAGTCCGCATTGCCACTATGAAGAAGAGTGAAAAATAATATGCAGGGACATGATTTTCCAGTGAATGCAAGCTTAGAGGAAATATGTTGGGTTCTTCCTGGAAGAGAGAGAGCCCCCTCCCCATGGCCAGCAAGCTGTCTCACTTCCTACTACCTGACTCTAGCATGGAAATACCCATATACACTTCCTCCAGAATGAATGTGTTAGTTGGGTGAAGATGGAGGAACAAGTGAGCCACTGTACAAGATGTCTGCCTAGCTAAGTATCTCTGTGCCTGATGGTTTATTCTTTCATTGAGTCTGTAATATATATATATATATATATATATATATATATATATAGTTTACCGACATAATGTTGAATGCTAAATGGATGAAACTGAATTGGGTGAACACACTATACTGGATGATCAAAATGTTGAAATAAAATTAGTCTAAACTTACAATGTTGAAAGTATCAAATTTGCCCATTTCTGCACTGTAGTGCGATTTTGGAGTTGATTTATTTAAGTGGGGTGGTGTGGAGGCATTGGGGGTGCAGGGGGGTGTAGCCCCCCTGCAAAATAGTAGGGTTGATCTCATTGCTTTCTCAATGAAATGATTGCAGACATTTTGATAATTCATTGTTTTGGGTTAAGATATTATTTTTCAACTAAATAATTATTAGACATTATGAAATTCAACATTATGTCGGTAAACCTATATATATATATATATATATATATATATATATATAGGTTCATAGGTAGGTACTAGGCTATCGGCCCCCTGGCTTATGCCACCCAAGAAAGTTATTTTCCTGTGCCCCTGTCAAGCAGAGCCACAGACGTGTATTTCCTATTTCCCATCCACTCATCAAGATTTTTCTTGAAGAGTGCTAATGAGGAACTTTGCTTGACATAGATGGGTAGCTTAGAAACAAGTCCAACAAATCCACAAAAAAGCACCTGGAAAACAGCAAACCAGTCCACACTTTTTTGTAAAAGTAGAATGTCCACCCACATAAATATTTTTGAACAGCAAACCACTCCACACTTTATTGTAAAAGTAGAATGTCCACTGTGGACATTCTACTTTTACAAAAAAGTGTGGACTGGTTTGCTGTTCTCCAGGTGCTTTTTTGTGGATAGATGGGTAGCTTGTTCTAGAGTATGGGAAGTCTCTGGGACAGGAATCTATCCCTCCAGCATGTCCTGTTTATTTTGGTGACAAGGTTTATGTCCCTCAAGCATGTAGCTTGGAAGGATTGGGATTTCTTTAGGTATAGCATGTCCAACATCTCTGGGTTTGACCTAGCTTTATATGTTAGGCAGAGATCACCTTGGAGTAGGCGATGTGCTATGGAGTAAAGCTGGAGTTTTTTGAAACAGTCAGTGCAGGGCATCTGTTTGAGGCCAGTAATCCTCTTTGTGAGGTACTTCTATGGCCTTTCTAGCTGCTGCAGATGTCTTATGAGGTATATTCCAAAAGGGGCATTGTACTCTATAATGGGTCTAATGAGTGTTGAGTAGAGGGGAACAATGACCTCTTTTTTCCTGGATGAGAACCCTTTTGTGATGAGGTGTGCCACGTAGAAGGATTTCCTGACTACTGTGGTGATGTGATTATCAAAGAAGAGACTAGTGTCCAGCTGGGTCCCAAGGTCTCTTATCACACATTTGGCATTAAGTAGACTGCTGCCTATGTGGTAGTTCATGGGACCTGAGTTTTTACCAAAGGGGATGACAATGCACTTTTTGGCATTGAGCTTGAGGCCATGGCTCTGACACCAGGCATCTGTCTCAGAGGCCCTTCTGTAGGATGTCAACATCATTTGGGGACTCAACTAAGGCTCCTAGTTTGCAGTCATCTGTGAACTTCATTAGCCAAAGGCCTTCTGTGTTAGCCTATACTTCAGAGCAGTAGACACCAAACAGGAGAGATCCCAGGACTGAGCCCTGTGGTACTCCATTTGTTACTGGTTTGAAGTCAGATTTGGAGTCTGCACCTTTTACACTGTGGGTTCTGTCAGTGAGCCAGTTGGCAACACACCTTGCAATGTAGGGATTTATACGTAGTTTAGTGAGTTTAGCTATAATTTCAGAATGGAGGATGACATCGAAAGCCTTGGCGAGGTCAAGATAGGCTGTGTGAACCACCATACCCTCGTCTACAGCTTTGGTGACTGCCTTAAAGAAGTCTATCAGGTTCAGGAGGCATGATCTGCCCTTCACAAACCCGAACTGGGTGGGATCCAGAGTTTAGAGGTTACCAATGTCTTTGTTTATGAGTTCCATGATGATACGTTCCATGGCCTTACAGACCAGGCTCGTCAGGCTAACAGGGTGATAGTTCTCGGGATCAGTGGTGGCTCCCCCTTTGTGGAGGTGGATAACTGTTGCTGTGTGCCATTCAGTGGGCACAAAGCCTGACATGAGGCTATGATTGAACATGGTGCTTAGGTGGGGAGCCAGTTTGTTCTGAAGTTTGTGTAATATGCAGCCTGGGATGTTGTCTGGTCTCATGGATGCTGTGTTTTTGGCTTTAGAGAGTGGAGCTTTTACCTGCATAGTTGCGATTACAGGGACTCTGCATTCTTCCTGTATAGATGTGGGCCCTTTAGGGGATGAGGGGGGGGGGGGTAAAGTTAGTACTGAACCTACCTGCCAGGATATTGGCAATATCTGTTGTTTCTGCAATTTTCATGCCATTATGCTGTAATTCAGAGCAGATTTGGGTGTTGCCATTGAGATTCTTGACATAGCTATAGAATGCTTTGTGGTTGTCCCTAGGTTTAGTGGCAATTTTGTTTTCGTAGTTAGCTTTGGAGGATCTTATAAGAGATCTCAGCTTCTTACTGAGTCTGACCAGGGAGCTCCTCCACTCATGGGATTTTACTCTCTTTTGCAATGACTACGTCTAGGATACTGTTGCCCCTGGTGGGGGTGTGGATAAGTTTATCCAGGGCATTGGAATTTATGAATTCCAGAAAGTGTTGAGTGAAGGAGTTGGTACATGAGTAGTTTTCCCAGTTAATGATGGGGTAGTTGAAATTGCCCATTATTAGGGTGTTTGGTTGAACCCTAATATTTTCCAGTATATCAAGAAAAGAACAGTGGGAATCCTGAGGCATGGTGAGGAATCTGTAGCCAGCTATAATTTGGATTGCAGTTTTGCCCAGAGTTAGTTGCACTTGGATAACCTCGGATGCATTATGCTGAGCAACTAGCCTGGAGGTGTGGATATCCTTAATGAATATGGACACACCTCCTCCTTCGGTGTTCTGGTCCAGGTTAGGTGGCCGAAAAGTGTGGTATGAGCTATAGCCTGGAACTGCATGGGTGCTCACTGGAGCCTTGAACCAGGTCTCAGTCACTGCACAGATATCGATGTTCTCCATTTTAAAGAGTGTCTCGAGGGAGTGCATTTTCAGATTTAGACTTCTAGCATTGAGTAGCATTACCCTTTATATATATATATATATATATATATATATATATATATATGGTTTACTATCATAATTTCGAAAATAAAAAAAAAAGTGTACTTAGTAGTGAAGTGTTTCGCTGACAATTCCTAACGCTCCTAATGTCGGAAATCAGCTGTCAATGTCGAAAATGTCGTAAGTGACATTTTCGACACTTAACAGCAATCCCACCCTTCCCTTAACTCCCTAACTAGCTAGCCTAAAATCACATTAATGCAGGGGGGCAAGCCCCCCTGCAACCCCACACCACCCAACTTAATATTCCAACTCCGAGATCACACTACAGTGAGGAAAGGGATGTATTTCCCTAACCGCACTGTACTGCAATCCCTTTACATGAGTGAACGTTATAATTGCGAATGCACGGCGAAATTTTAATGGTAAACCAATATATATATATATATATATATATATATATATATATATATATCTAGATATAGATATAGATAGATAGATATAGATATATTGATTAGCAAAGGCTTTTACACTTTTATCTGCAGTAATTAGAAGTGTACTGATGAGATGGGCATATTTATCAGGGCATTTCACTGGTATACATGACTGGCAATACATTAACATGGAATGTTCTGTTTTAAATATGTAGACATGTTTCAGGGACAGCTCATTCAATAGCACTTTTAGCATTTCAAAGATGGTTTGTTAGAAAAATGTGTCATTTGCCTGTTCATTTGGGGGTGGGGTAGCAAAGCTGATAGCACAAAAAAGGATATGCTGCTATTGTTACTCTTCTTTTTTTTGCATACAGCCTGTTATTCATTATTTCAAATCTCTAGACAATTGTATGTTTCTCCAGTGGGTAATACTGAAATGCTACTTTTTCAATTTTATCCAAGACCAGTCATTTGTAGTTATGTGATACTTCTGTATTATCCTTCTGCTGTCTTTTAAGACACCTAGGACTATGCCACCCTGTTGTCTTAGTCCTCGAAAACCACCATTCACTGACCATGAGAATCAGATCATTATTGAAGCTTTTAGATGACATGGTGCCCTCCTGCTTGAGAAGGGACATGGATATATATCAGGAAGAATGCAAATTTGGCAGCAGACAGTTGCAGACATTACTGCAGTAGTTGGCCACAGCAGGACATATGACCAAGTACACCATAGGACTACTGACATGATCTCGTCTGCACAGAGGAGAGCAGTTGCTGTGGCCCATGACTGGATGGGTACTAGGGGGGCCCTGATACAGACCCACCACTAATAACAAATGAAGAGTTCCTGCCCACTGTCAGGGATCCAGACAGCTCCCAGGAAAGTGCAGAACAGCATGTCCTTGACATTGATGCTACTGTTTCAGGGATAGCAAGCATGTTCTATTAAAAGCTTCCAGGTAGGCTTTTGTATCTCAGTTGTTAAATACTGTTGTATAGTAATACAATTTAAATCAATACATTAGTTCTGTTTCACAATATTTTTTTTAGGGGGATTGAAGATTGCTACTGTTAACGACCTATTCTGATTGATTACATGTGGGCTTAGGGTGGACTTGTCATCCAAGTTCTTGTTGAAAGTATAGTCAATGGACATATAAAAGGAAAAAAAGTATTTCCCCCTTTATTACTGTTAATTGTGATGATGTTGCCCTTATCTTTTGCTTAACTTCTTCCATGAACATCCAGCATACAGAGCATACCATCATCTGCACATGGTAAACCAAACATGTTTATGTCAGTACTGTAGAGCAATTCAAAGAAATATTTTAGTGTGTGATGTTGATCTCAGGACTGTTGTGTTTATTGCTGTACTGTCTAATAGTGGCACCACTATTATTTTTTAGCATATATGGGACTATAGTTGTGTAGGTATTAATTGTTCCTGTGTTTGTTGCTTATTATAACAGGTGATCCTGACAGTGGAAATGAGGGACTTCTACCACCTGATGTCATAGAGTATCAGCATACTCTGATGATTATGAGGGATGCAGAGGTTGAATCTGGCACAGAGATTGACATGCAGGCATCCTCTGAAATTCTATCAAATGCAGCCAGTATTCCCATGCCTACCCATTCCATTGACTCCTCATATATTGGACAGGTGAAGGGTGAGACAATTGACCAGGGAGGTATGGGTACTGTAGCTTCAGTGCCTGTTGTCTCTGGCCATAGCCAAAATGTGGGCAGGATACCACCTAGGAGGGTTGTTAGGGTGCTTAGAGGAGGCTTGCTGTCCATATGTTCCAGGTGTTTCTTCCTGTGACACTCAACACATGTTTAGGGCCATTATGGCGGTACAGACACATTCCCATAGGTCCTCCAGAAAAATGCTTAAGGTTCTAGATGTGGCACAGGCTGACATATGTGGCTGCCTCCACCATGTTGTCACTTCAATGGATCAGATGAATAACACATTAGAATGAGTGGTGTTTGTGATGGAACATCTGCTGGGAAAGGGACGTCATCCTCGTGGATGTAGGTCAGCCACATCATCTGCTGTTAACCAATGTGGCCATGCCCAATCATGCTCCCATAGTGGCAATACTTCCACTGCTCCATCAGTGGTTAAGCTGTCCACACCCAGGTGTGGCAGGACATGAAGTTGTAGTCTTGGGCATCCTCATAAGAGGAGCTCATCCAGCAGACATCAGTCACTTTCAGGTATTAGCAGTGCATCTGACCTTGGTTATTGACATGCCAGTGCAACTCCTGGGAGAGACAGTTCTCGTGGTTGGTAACAACAATGATGAACTGCCACCTCTACCATCCATGGTTCACACCTGTCCAACATACCAAGACGTAGACCTAGCACAGAGCTTGGCTGCTCTCATGCACTCACACACCAGTTTCACATGGGCCCTTAGAAAAACACACAACAGTTACATGGTTCAGCAGTGCAGCTTAAAACTCATTTTGTCTCACTGGACATTTGCTGCTTTATCCAAATGTCTACCTGCTTCTCTTTCTTACTCACACAGACTCACCGACCTTTTCTGTCAGCCTAGGCTTCCTGCCCCTCCCAAAAAACACCCTGTGCAAGTGATTATAACTGTGTCATATCCTTGTTTTGTCTCTTTTGGATTCAGGGATACATACGCACTGTGGAGAACCACTTATTAAATCCAAAACAGTGCGCTACCATGGGTGAGTGATGCAGCGATGCACACAGTGGAAATGGACCACGTAGGCTTTATTGAACCTGGCTGTCTGACTCAACTTTAAGTTGTTATGAATAGGTAATTGGAATTGTAAAAAGTATAAATAGCTCTGTATTTGTCCTATTTGTCTGTGTTGTTGATCTATTTATACTTGTGCATTTTTAAGTGGCTATACTTTCTTCATTTTTATTATTGTTCATTCAGTTTTTTCTATTGTTGAAAAATGAATGAAATGTAAATTTAAAAAAAAGAGCTTGGTTCATGATGTTCATGCTGCAGCCAGGAAAAGAGTGTGTTGTGTTGTGTTTGTGGAGGGAAATCCTGGATTGTTCAAACAGGAAGCCAGTTAAAACCAAGTGGAAAGATACATGTGGTGAGCATTTGACTACAGTGAAGAAGGATTGTTAGACTTTCATTTCATATGAAGTGATTGCAGCCCATTTTATGAGACTTGAACACTATACCTAAAAATGAACTGTCAGTAAATCAACCTGAAATTTTTCTTTAACTACTGCCTGTACCTTCATTTGGAATAAAACTGTGAATATTTTAATATACTCAAGTGCTTTGGTACTTTTATATAACACATGGGTAGATGCAAAGAGTATTTTGGTACCATTTTTTGTGCCAAACATCTTGAATATTTTACCTTTTCTTGCTTGCATGTCAAACTTTCTAAGAAAATGTATCCTACCAGGAATCCTCCATTGAAACTGTTGATGATGTAGGAAGACCTTGAGGTATATCTGATAGCTTTTTAGAGGTATGCCCACCAGGAGGAGTGAGACCAGAGACTGGACTAGAATCTTCTCAGCTCAGCTTACTGGCCTATATGACTATGGAAGTCTCAGAATAGCAGGCTAGTTAAAATATAAAAAAAGACAGAACAGCGTTACCTCAGATACACAAATTAAAAAGGTTCATAGTAGAGATTTCCCTAATGTTTTTTGTTTGTCTTTCGGCTTTTTCACGGTAAGGGGTCGCCACAGCGGAACTCTGGTCCACTAATGATTGGCAGTAGATTTTTTTTATGAAACACTGAGGTGCCAGCTCGATGCCCAGCCTTCAATGAATGTATGCCCATTTACACACGCATGTCTTTCGAATGCTACCCAACCGCGGGGAGGACATGCAGACTCAACACAGAAGGCACTCCCAAGCCAAGCCGAGAATCGAATGGGAGAACCTCTTGCTGTGAGGTAACAATGCTACCGCTGTACCACCACGGCATAGTAGAGATTTCCCTAATAAAAAGGTAAAATCTCTGCTATGTGATTTAAAACAAAAACAAACAAAAAATTAAACAAGAAACAAACAGCAACCCAGGAGAAATGTAATACAACCTCTTGACAGTAGGGACATAATCTATTCACCTTAAGCACTTTTGTCCTTCACTCTCACAGGACTTCATTAGAATAAATGCAAGTATAAAGATATTTTAATTTTACAGACTAGTCACATGACCTACACCTACTCCATCATCTTAAAGCAACAACATTAAAATAAAGAAAAATTAAATCCACTAAATAGATACTTTTCAATTAGACAAAATTATGGTATTTCTTTATAAGAAAATATTGCTCACTTATTTCTTTGATCTTACTTTTCATAAAGATAAGGTTACTCTTTATAACATTTACACTTGGGAATTTGTCTACATCTAAATAAATTCCCCATCTTTTTTCTCTGATCCCAATTTTTTTTTAAAGTTCCCACCTCTATAAAATGATTTAAAACATGTATGAAAACAGTAACTACAACATAGGAACATACTAGGAAAGAGATGCATATACATCTTTAAACAAAGTAAAAAGATCTTGCCACCTTTTCAAGCACTTATTAGTGATCACCTCCTAAATCACGCATGGCCATGCATGATATCCCTGGTGTAAATATGTGTCTACCTATCCAGTTATCAAGACTATCCTTAAAGGTAGCCAGAGTAGTATTTTGTTTGACCTATAGTATAGGACATTTCACCAAAAGCACATTTCACCTAAACACAAATGACTGAACCCAAATCACTGAAAGCACAATTCACCGAAACACATTTCACCTAAAGTTTGAGATGGCCTTGTCCCCACTGTAGTGCGACCCTGTAGTTAGTATATATAGTAGGGGGGGCACAGCCGCCCACATTGGGGGGTGTGAGGGTCGTAGCCCCCCACATATTTTAAGTAGATATCATATTTGAAAAAGAGTAATATATTGAAATTGCAAGTATTCATGTATATAGTTCAAAATATTTAACATATGTGGGGGTCTATGCCCCCCACACCCCCCTACTATATATATTAACTCCAGGATCACACTACAGTGGGGACAAGGCCATATACAACTTTAGGTGAAATGTGTTTCGGTGAATTGCGTTTTAGGTGAATTGAGCTTTCGTTGAAAATTGCACACCAATTTGAGTTTAGGTGAAATGTGCTTTCGGTGAAATGTCCTAGACCCAGTATAACATATTCCATAGACTAAGAATACATTGAGTTAGGAACTTACTTCTCCAGTGAATCTTATGGAGATTTAATCCTTAGTGTAGGTGTTTATAGATACAGTGGTTTTGCAAAGAAATAGAAAATCAAATAGGACTGGGTCTTTTGTGGCTCACAGGTCACCTTGCAACAACCTGTAGGTTACTGATTATAACAAGAGTTGTGATAATCTATAGGGGTAGTTGAAGAATTTAAGACCTTTAATTTTCTTGGCTAAAAATCTTTGGGCCCTTTCTAGTTGAGTGATATTTTGGATTTGTGCAAACTGCAAGGGGTACTGTATTTAACTATGAGTTTTATAAGGGAACAGTACACTATTTGGATGACTTCTTTGAATCTTGAAGATATTCCCTTGGAAATTAACTGGGCCCCATAGAAGGATTTCCTGATGATGATGTAAACATGATAGAATGAGTGAAAACCTTCCACATAAGTACCTAGGTTTCTTATGACTATATCTATCTGAAGAGGTATCATTTATTACATATGAGGTGGGAACAAACCTTCTGCCAAACACTACTATACTGTTCTTTTTTTCAGGTTTTTTTGAAACAATTTTGATCCACCATGTAAGTAGATATTCTAGCCCTTGAGGGACTTTATTGCATCACTTGATGAGTGGATAACAATGCCCAGTTTGCAATGATTAGCAATCTTGGTCAATCACAATTCTATGATTTGACTGGATATCTGAAAAATAAATGCCAAACAGGAGGGGGCCCAGAACTGTTCCATGCGGCACTATTGTTTGTGTCTTTCGGCTTTTCCGGGTTAGGGGTTGCCACAGCGGAACTCCAGTCCGCTAATGATTGGCAGTTGATTTTTACGTACTATACTAGTTGCAAATTTATATTCAGAGAGATTGAAACAGAAACTTTCCCACATTGGGATCTGTATAGATAGCCAGTTTGTAATCCAATGGACAATGTAGGGGGGAGTCCATTAAGTTTGTCTAATTTTTCAATAATACCAGCATAGAGGGTAGTGTCAAAAGCATTAGGCAAGTCAAGATAAGCCATCTGCACAGAATGACCACTGTCCACAGCCCCTATAACCTTTTCAAAGAAGGTTACTAAGTTCAAGAGACAGGACCTGCCCTTCACAAAACCAAACTGATTGGTATCTAGATCAGTTAAGTTGCCTACGTCTGCCTACATGAGTTCTGTTGTGATACATTCCATGGATTTGCACATAAGGTTGCTGAGGCTGAAGGGTCCCTGATTTCCTGGGTCTGTACAAGGCCCACTGTTGTGTAGAGGAGTGACAGTGGCTGTTCTCCAGGCATCAAGAAGGAACCTTGTAGATAGGTTGAAGTTGAACAGTTTCAGCTGAAAATTAGTGCATTCTTGGTACTAATGACAATGCAGCCTGGTATGTTGTCTGGTCCTAAGGAAGTATTACACTTAGCCTTTGGCAGGGATTCTAAGACTGGATCCAAGGTAATCAAAGTGAGACGTAAATACTCAGAGTTAGTGGGGACAACAGTGTGAATATAAGGGGTAAAAATTAACATTAAATCTGTCTGTAAATGTATTAGCTATATCATTGCTGTGAGAATGGGTGACATTATGGATGAGCTCAGTGCAGGTCAGATCTCATTTCTTAATTTTCTATGACATAACTGAAAAAAAGATTTGTTAAGTTCCTTTGGAATATGTAACAGCCTTATGTTCATAATCTGCTTTACATTTTTCTAATAATCTTTTTAAGTTACTTGTTAGCATGTTTCAATGTAGACTTCAGCTGGGGGGGGGGGTAGGGATTTTTTGCAACTTTTCCTTATTTTCCTACTTTTGTTGTATAATTTATTAATATAGGGGTTCCTCTAGAGAATCCTAAGGCTAAACATAAAAGAAGAATGGTAGAAATATTAGTCACAGATAAAATTGAAAGGGTTATGTATACTTCTTTACAGAATTGGGTGTTTTAAAAAGTTCCAAAGGATTCATAGGTTCATAGGTAGGTACTAGGCTAGCAGCCCAAGGGCCTATGTAAGCCTAGCCAACAAGGTTCCCTGGCTTATGCCACCCAATAAAGTTATTTTCCTGTGCCACTGTTGAGCAGAGACACAGAAGTGATCCCCGGGGTGTATTTCCTATTTCCTATCCACTCATCAAGATTTTTCTTGAAGACTGCTAATGAAAAACTTTGCTTGACATAGATGGGTAGCCTGTTCCAGAGTATGGAAAGTCTCTGGGACAGGAATCGATCCTTCCATCATGTCCAGTTTATTGTGGTGACAAGGTTTAGGTCCCTAGAGTGTGTAGCTCGGAGGGATTGGGATTTCTTTAGGTGTAGCATGTCCAACAGCTCTGGGTTTGACATAGCTTTATATGTTAGGCAGAGATCACCTCAGAGTAGGCGATATGCTACAGAGTAAAGCTGGAGTTTTTTGAGGCGGTCAGTGTAGGGCATTTGTTTGAGGCCTGTAATCCTCTTTATGAGGTACTTCTGTAGCCTTTCCAGCTGCTGCAGATGTCTTGTGAGGTACATTCCAAAAGGGTGTTGTACTCTATAATGGATCTAATGAGTGTAGAGTAGAGGGGAACAATGACCTCTTTTTCCCTGGATGAGAACCCTTTTATGATGAGGTGTGCCACGTAGAAGGACTTCCTGACTACTGTGGCAAATTTGCTGTTAGTGAGATTATTATGCAATTAAACTATGTTTAAACAAGTTCAGCCTAAGGCTGTGGTAAAGCCTGTGTTAAATTCTAGTCACAAAATAGAAAGCATAAACTGTGGACAATTACCTGGCTTAAGTGTTACAGTGATAATACTGCTGTACCTTCACAAGGTGCAACCAGAAGAAATCATGTCACTGATGATGCTATGCTTATGACGTGTGATGAGCTGTTTATAAGAATAACTGAGTCAGCCATTTGCTATTGTGTTACAGCAAAGTTAATTAAGTGCCATGTCTTAACTGATGGCAGGCAGCTGCAGAGGATATCAAATTCTGACAGTATGGTCACACTTATAAAGTCTCATTAAGTTTGTAGAAAGAAGACCCTTACTAAAAAAAAAAATGAATTAGTTTCTCTCCATAGAGATAAACTCCATTATCCTTTTACTGAATTAGAAATACAAAAAATGTTTGGGAGGATATTTTACCATGTTGCTGCAGCTTCCAGTGTAACATATAATATGTTAATATGGAAACATTCTTCCACACTTTAAAGATTTAGGGAAGCAATGGGGAGAAAATATTGATTTTATTAGACCACCTTATCAGTGTGAATATATGAAGCAGAAAATGAATAAGTCTATAAATACACCCCTACATAACCTAGAAAAGTGGAGTTGCCATCAGACACACTTGTAAGACTATGTGAGTGCAACAATGATCAAACGATTTTGTTAGAAAGTTACAAACATGCTAAACATTTGGTAAGGTAATAGAAAAAAAAAAGAATCTGTGCCTTTCCAAAACCCATTTTAAGAGAAATGTATTCCAACACCTCTGGCAGACCAGCCTGGATGAAGAGTGATAGTGGAAGGGAAGGGGTTGCATGGAAAAATATTGCATCCCAAAAGTAATGCAGAGTAGAGAAAAGATATAACTAGTACAAGTGAAGAAAGGAATTGTTCACCAAAAGGGCATATTTAAATGAAATGGAATCAGAAAATACAGAAGATGCAGAAACTTAGTATAATTCTAAACTTTCTATCAAACTGACACAGAGAACAACTTGGAGAGAAAAAGACAAATGAGAAGGTAACGTGTATTGAGAGACCAGATAACCTTGAACACAGCCCTACTCATATTTCTTTTGAGCCAAAATACAGAAATGCTAAACAAATGCAGATATTTCTGAGCATCAAGATAATAAAGGAGGGGGGTGGAGCCTGAATGGCTAACTGAAAGCAGCAGTATTTTAGAGCTCCATATAACTAGATAAATAAGACAGGAAAAAATATTCTTTTTTTTTCTTCAAAGTATAAAATCTTATAGCTAAATGACTAATTTACATAATTAGAAACTTTGGTGAAGTTTTACAAGTAATTTCCCATCGAAAAGCTTGGAGATATATCCACTTGTTAAAATGAGCAACTCAAAAGAATTCTCACCAGGATGCTGCCTTAAAGAAGGAACTACAACAGATGGCATCTACCCTGCAGGAGTTATCTTTGAAGATTGATGATTTTAAAGAGAACCTGGAAAATCTTAAAACAAGCAGTCAAAAACAGGCTGACACCCTCAAGGAAATGCTACAACAACACCAGACAAGGATAACAGGAATAGAGGTTTCTCTAAAGCAGACTTAAGGAAGAGGAAACAAAGAAAGAACTGCTTCTTAAACAAAATACTTGGTTGGTTAATAAAGTAGATGACTTGGAAAATTGGGAGAGGAGAAATAACATCAGGATTTTTGGATTACATGAAAACACAGAAGGCGAGGATATTATTTCCTTTTTATCAAGCTGGATCCCTGACATTTTATATTTAAAAGAAGGACTTTCCTTTGCCATTGAAAGGGCACACATAGCTCTTGGGAAACCTGCCACTAACTCAAACTCTCCTCCTAGGTCAATAATTATCAATTATCAAATTTCTTTCATACCTGGACAAGGAACTGATTTTAAGATCTGCTTGGAGGAAGGCACCTCTAAAATATAAACAGAGCCTGATAAGATTTGATATCGACTATTCATATATAATAATAAAACAATGGAAAATTGTGTGGCCAATGATAACGTTTCTGAAACAAAATAACATCAAGGCACAACTTGCATATACAGCTAAGATAAGAATAATGTATGCCAACGAGGTGAGAACTTTTATTGACATAGAGGAAGCCTCTTCATTTATTAAAACTAATAATGTGATTACTTTACCAGAAGATATGGATTGGATGTCACCTTCTCTCAAGAGAATAAAAGAAACAAATATCTGGACAGATGTCAAAAAGAAGAAGCAAAAGACTGATACTGTTAAAGCCAAATCTCTCAAAGCATCTACTATGATATGAATTGTTTTAACATTACTTTAAAGGACCAATTTTACTGCTTGGAATTTTAAAACAAAGGCAACTAATTACTGGAATCTTTATCTATATTTTTTTTGAAAATAGATGACACATGAGAGTTTTCACATTACCTCAGGTATGTAAAACAGGGTACTTTTCTTTCACAGAAGGTGGGTTATATAGCACATAAAATATTTATACTGTAAATCAACATACATTGTATATTTGTATTTTCTCTTAATTTTCTCTTTCTTTCTCTCTTCTCTCTTTTCTCATTATTTATTTTAATTGCATATTGTCTCCCTTTCTAAAGTCTCTCCTATTTACTATATATAGTCTGTATATATTTAATAACTCACTATCTATACATAGATAAATAATAGTCTAAAATAATCTAGTTTTAAGGTAGACTAACTGGAATAGTGAACTTAATTAATTGTTATTACAATATTTATTAGATTTATACAGGAAGAATGCAGAGTCCCTGTAATCACAACTACGCAGGTAAAAGCTGCACTCTCTAAAGCCAAAAACACAGACCGGACAATATCCCAAGCTGTGTTTTACACAAACTTCAGAATGAACTGGCTCCCCACTTTAACACCATGTTCAATAATAGCCTCGCATCTGGCTTTGTGTCCACTGAATGATGCACAGCAACAGTTATCCCACTCCACAAAGGGGGAGCCACCACTGATCCCGGGAACTATCAAATTATTAGCCTGATGAACCTGGTCTGCAAAGCCATGGAACGTATCATCATGGAACTCATAAACAAAGACATTAGTAACCTCCAAACTCTGGATCCCACTCAGTTCGGGTTTGTGAAAGGCAGATCATGCCTCCTGAACCTGCTCAACTACTTTGAGGCAGTCATCAAAGCTGTAGATGAGGGTAAAGTGGTTCACACAGCCTATCTTGACCTCGCCAAGGCTTTCAACACCATCCTCCATTCTAGAATTATAGCTAAACTCACTAAACTAGGTATAAATCCCTACATCACAAGATGGGTTGCCAACTGGCTCACTGACAGAACCCACACTGTAAAAGTTGCAGACTCCAAATCTGACCTCAAAGCAGTGATAAGTGGAGTTCCACAGGGTTCCGTCCTGGGACCTCTCCTATTTGGTATCTACTTCACTGAAGTACAGGCTAACATAGAAGGCCTCTGGCTAATGAAGTTTGCAGATGACTGCAAACTAGGAACCATAGTCAAATCCCCAAATGATGTGGACATCCTACAGAAGGGCCTCGCTGAGATAGATGCCTGGTGTCAGAGCCATGGGCTCAAGCTCAATGCCAAAAAGTGCAGTGTCATCCCCTTTGGTGAAAACTCTACCCATGAACTACCACATAGCAGCAATCTACTTAAGACTGAATGCATGATAAGAGACCTTGGGACCCAGGTGGACAGTAGTCTCTCCTTTGATAGTCACATCGCCACAGTAGTCAGGAAGTCCTTTTATGTGGCACACCTCATCATAAAAGGGTTCTCATCCAGGAAAAAAGAGGTCATTGTTCCCCTCTACTCGACACTCATTAGACCCATTATAGAGTACAATGCCCCTTTTGGAATGTACCTCACAAGACATCTGCAGCAGCTGGAAAGGCCACAGAAGTACCTCACAAAGAGGATTACTGGCCTCAAACAAATGCCCTACACTGACCGCCTCAAAAAAACTTAATCTTTACTCCATAGCATATCGCCTACTCCAAGGTGATCTCTGCCTAACATATAAAGCTATGTCAAACCCAGAGCTGTTGGACATGCTACACCTAAAGAAATCCCAATCCCTCTGAGCTACATGCTCTAGGGACCTAAACCTTGTCACCACAATAAACAGGACATGCTGGAGGGATAGATTCCTGTCCCAGAGACTTCCCATACTCTGGAACAGGCTACCCATCTATGTCAATCAAAGTTCTTCATTAGCACTCTTCAAGAAAAACCTTAATGAGTGGATGGGAAATAGGAAATACACCCCGGGGATCACTTCTGTGTCTCTGCTCGACAGTGGCACAGGAAAATAACTATCTTGGGTGGCATAAGCCAGGCAACCTTGTTGGCTAGGCTTATGTAGGCCCTTGGGCTGATAGGCTAGTACCTACCTATGAACCTATGATGGTCACTGTTATGCTTATTGGGATTGGGGACATGTTCTTGATTAACTCTGAAATGTTCCATTCATGTACATATGTCCTTTGAATTATTTCCTTTTAGTATTAACAAATACATAAAAAAGGAGGGAAAATGTACTGTTGGTTAAGAGAAGTGAAGCTTTCTTCACATTCTATTTGCATTGCCATAGCAACAGTAAACAAATGCTGCAGTTTCTAAGGACACTGCGAATCTGCTAAGTGCATTTAGCCTCACAGATAACAAATAATAAGAAAAAGTAATGTTGTTTAGTTATTAAAATGAAAAACAAAATAAACAAGATGAAATAAATACTTAATAGGATTATTTGTAAATATTTTATGATTTATCCTCACAGGATTACATATTCCTGGAAACACAACTGAAATGTTCCCAAACTACATGTGCACTGAAATGTAGCTGCTTGATTAAAAAGTATTACTCACTTTAAAATGCTGACTTCACAAACTGTCTGCACTGTAAAAGTTACATTTTATATGTTACTTGAAATTGTCAGGGCCGGATTCACGAAGGCTTGCACAGAGTCTTGGAGTAGAGTAAGACTCCATGCAGCCAACATGTCCGCCGAGCGATCCAGGAACAGCCAGTAGGGGCGTGCAACTGACCTCTCCAAACTAGTCCTACACGGACAGGGCTGGGATATGCAAATTACCTCAATTGCAGGTGAAAGCCATGCAAATGAGTTAAATTTGCAATCCAGGAAACCCGAACCTGTCCAAGGTAGGAGTAGTGTTATTTGCAGAAATGTACTCAGTTGATAACTGAGTATGGTTCTGCAAATATCAAAACGGAGCCGTGTCAGCTGGAAAAAAAGCATGTATTCACAGGAGGAAGCATGCCAATGGCCAGAAATATGGCCATTGGCAATGGGAAGTGATGCAAATTAAAAATAAAATAACTTTTTTTATCCCGATCTCCGGGGTTTAACCATAGCGCAGCGCCGCGCAAATGTGCTGTGCACTAAAAAGCAGAAAATTAATAATTAAGATCCACAAATGTGGATTTTATAGCTAAAATGAATTTGCAATGCAAGGGAATGACAGGCTGAAGACAACATGGCCACCGAGTAGAGGTTGCTAAGGGGGGAAGCTCAGTCTAAGAGATATAACTAAACATTAGTAGGCAATCATATGCAAATGAGAGTTAGGATAGTGAATCGCAAGTTTGCATAGCAAATGAGCAGAGTCAGTGGAGTGTAGGAGTAGGATAAGGGGAGTAACAGAGTAGAAGATAGGTGACATCACAAGGGGGGTATGTATGAAAGGAGTGAAGCTCATTGGAGCAGAGGGTCATGTGTCAGCTTACATTTACATAATAGTGAAAGAGGTGTGTCAATAGGTAGGCCAGATAAAGTCAAGAAATCAAAGGTATATGCCGTGGATAACACCAAAGTTTCTTGCTGAGCATGCATGCATGTGTGTGTGCGCCCCAGTAAACCCGAGTAAGAGAGTGTGCTCGCGTGTTAGCATGTGTGCGCGCATGTAAGCCGGAGTAAGCATATGTAAGGCTGTGTAAACAGTTGTAAGTGTGTTTGCGCCGGTGTGTGCACGTTTTAAGAAGAATAAGCAAGCTTTAGTCCGTGTAAGCATGTGTGAGCGCGTGTTAGCTGCTGTGCGCGTGTTTGCACTTGTGTGCACGGCGCCCCCCCCCGAGGAAACAGTAAGGAAATAGGAAGCACACCAAATAGTGGAAGTTACCAGGGAGTACTAGCAGAGCTAGCAGGTGAAAACAATCAGAATCAGACAATTACCCAGGCAGAACACTAGCCCAGCCCAGCCCAGCACTTAAACGTCTGCAAACAACAGTCCATTATGTTTCTCTCAAGAGACACTGCAACACTGCAGTAAGCTAATAGAAGTGAAAACTGAAAAGGTTTCACTGAGACAAAAAATGTTAGGGGCTGCCACTGCTGTTATAAGGTGACATATGCAACATGCTGAGGGTGGTGATAATGCAAATGCTGCTGGACAACCCACAGTGAGGAGACGGAGAAGAGTGTACAGGTCTAGGGTTACCTACCAGGGGCAACATGAGCTGGAGATAGTGGAGCGCTATAGAGTGGACAGAGACCTCTTGCAGCAAATTGTTGAGCTGTGCAGGACAGAGACCTCTTGCAGCAAATTGTTGAGCTGTGCAGGCCACACCTCACACACAGAACCAACAGAGGGGAACCCATCCCAGTGGAAACTAAGGTATGTGTTGGCCTAAGAATATTAGCAACAGGTACCTTCCAGAGACCAACTGGTGATATGATGGGGATATCACAGGCATCAGCATCCAGGGTATTGCACCAGTTCCTGGATGCCATGTCAGCACATGTCAGTGATCATGTATATTTCCCCAATTCTAGTGAGGCATTGGCCAGCAATATGCGTCTCTTCCAGCAAATAGCAGAATACCCTGAGGTAGTGGGTGCAATAGACTGCACGCACATATGCATCAAAGCACCAGCTGGTGAGCGGGGTGTGGTCTACTTTAACCACAAGGGCTTCCCCTCCATCAACTGCCAGGTCGTGTGTGATGCCCAGGGCATAATACTGCATGTGTGTGCTGGCTGCCCTGGAAGCTACCATGATTCCCATATCTGGCATCTGACGCAGTTGTACCAGACATTTGCCAATGGGGACATCCCACATGGTCACCTAGTGGGGGATGCTGGCTATGCACTGGAGCCGTGGCTGATGACACCCATCAGAAATGCACACACACCTGAACAGGAATACCACAATGAGGCACACGCACAAACACAAAATGTAATCAAGCGTGTGTTTGGGCTGCTCAAGTTACAGTTCCTGTGCCTGGACACATCTGGTGGAGCCTTGCAGTACTCACCAACTACATGTACCCAAATTGTCATGGTATGTGCTATGCTACATAATATGATCCTGCGAAAACAGCTGCAGCAGGACCAGCATAGGCCTGGGTCAAACAGCCCCCCACCATTGCCAAGGCCATCACAGGCAGAGCGTGACTCGGAGGAGGAACAACCTGAGCCTGCCCCTGTAGGCAGAAGGAGGCGTGCCCAGTATGCTTTGGCCTTGGCAAAGAGGCAACGCATAGCACATACACTGGCTCTGTAGGAACTCTGGAAATGATACCTCTCTCTGACCCACACATAGAGTAAAAGGGAAGCCTACATTGACACTACCTGCTTTCAAACATGTATAGGGAGTGTAGTATGTGCATCTGACATAGGCAGCCCTGCATCAACACCTGAGGCATGATTGCCATGTGTTAATCAATATAAAGCAGTGCTAAACAGCATTTACCATCATGAAGTCAATGTAAACAAAATCGCACACACCAGCTACTACAAATGTGGTCAATGTAGAGTAATATTGGCCAATGTCCAGCAATGATGGTTAATATTGAGCAATGCTGGACAAGCTGGGTCTAGGTAGGGCATAGCTGAACAAAAGAGAACATGCTCATATTTGCTCTACTGGCTCCTAAGCAGTCTGGTCTGTTCAGTGTGAAAATATAAGCGGCAATGGGCCTCGAACCCAGGATACTGTACACTATAGTCATAGTACTGAACTATTAAACCATGACAGTAGTGCAGTGGTAAGCCTGTATGAAGAAATGTTGATAAATCTATGCAACGTATTTCACAGAAACCCTGCAGGCACAGCATAATCCCTGTCGAGTTGTGACACAAAGGTGAGTCCTGCAGTAAGAATAGAACCTCACTTTCAACACACACAGTACAAATGTTAATATGGGACATGTAGACATATACATCAACAAATGTAGTGGACCTCAGACAGCAACATACTGAAAGGTCACACTGGGCATGCTCACACACTTGAATACATGAGACAAATGTCAGGCAACAGAACACTGACAGTCTGAACTGGGTATGCTCACACACTTAGGCCATGTTGGAGTACAGCATTGGGCCACACATAGCAGGCAGTTGCATGTGTTAACCCAGGAACCTCTCACTACCCAGCAATCTGCCCTGTGCACACACTTATATGACAACAGACATGTATATAATATAGTGGAACCCTGCCATAAGCAAATATGTTCTGCAGATACCTAAGCGGTTCATATAAAGTGTGAAAGCAAAGATGATAAAAAACTGAAAAACAGTATCAGCTATAAACATTGTGCATCATGAAAATTATCATAGGTTCAGAGGTTGATACTAGGCTATCTGCCCTAGGGCATGTACAAGCATAGCCAGAGTGTGTTTGGCTACTGCAACCCAGTCAAATCAGAGCACTGTGCCTGTGAATAGTAGGTCACACAAGATACCCCATTTACGTTCAGTGTAGTGTGCTTCTGTCTAGCAGGGACCCAGAAGATATCCCATGGGTAAACATGATTTCACCCATCCACTTGTCAAGATGTCACCTGTAGGTGGTCAGTGGGTGGCTCTGCCTATGCAAAACCAGGACTACACTCCGGAGTGAGTGGAGGCTTTCTGATAATAATCTACCCCCCTGGCATGTCCTTTTAACACCAGTGCTGAGGTATATGTCCCTGGAGTGTGTAGTACCAAGGGAGTCGGATATACTGAGGTGGAGCATGTCCAGTAAGTCTGGGTCAGATATTGCCTTCAACTACAGGCACACAACACATCCGTGTAGGTGGTAAGTGACTGAGTAGAGCTGGCGTTACTGTATCGGAACTGTGCAGGGCATCTGTGTGAGTCCCTACATCTGCTCGAAGAGTAACATTTGTGGCCATTAAAGTTGCTGCAGGTGTCAGGTAAGGTACATCCCAAATGTGGCATAGTAACCAAGCATGGTCGTGAAGAGTCTAGGGGCACAATGACCACACGTGATCAACATGTGAAACCATATGGGATATGGTGGGCTATGTAGACTTACTGTCCAACCACTATGGCAATAGGATTGTCAAAGGCGAGAGTACGAACAGGTCATGTACCCAAACCCGTAACAACTACTACTGTATATAATGGATTACAACCTATGTGGTAATGTGTGGGCATCTTGTCATCCTCAAAGGGGATGACTATGCAACTAATGGCATGCAGCCGTGGGCCATGGCTCAAGCACCAGTCAACCTATCTCTGTGAGACCCTGTATGAGTATGCATGTGACAGCAGGAGAGCTGATTATTGCACCCAGTTTGCAGTCATCTGCGAACATGGGCGGCCATATCCCTCCTGTGATAGCCTGTACATCACACAAATATATACTGAACAAGAGAGGTCCCAGGACTCAGCCTTGTGGGATGCCATGTGTAACTGGTGTATAGTCAGACATGGCACCTGCAACACTGAGCATGTGGGTGCTATCCCTGATCCATGTGGCAATCCATCGTGTCAGATATGTGTCGATATTGATGCTGGTGAGTCTATGCATAATGGTCGAGTGGGGTATTGTGTTGAAGGGCTTTGCAAGGTCCAGGCAGCCTGTGTGGACAACCGTCCCAACACTGATGGACCTGGTAACTGTTGAAAGAATATGAACAGGTTCAACAGGCAAGATATGCGCACAACAATGCTGTAATGTGTAGGACCCAGTGTCTGTAGGTTTCCAATGTCTATGTGCATGAGTCCCATTACAATACACTTCATAGCTTTGCAGAACAGGCTAGTTAGCCTTTTAGGCCGATATTGTCTGTGGTCTGTTGTGGCAGTATTCAGTGGAGAGGGACCACTATTGCTGTACGCCATTCCGTGGGTACATATCCTGTAGTAACTCTTATATCGAACAGTGACATAATGTGAGTGTTACATCTGTCATGAAGACTGTGTACGACACAGGCTGGGACACTGTCTGGCCCCATTGATGCTGTGTTGTCCACTGTGGAGAGGGCAGCACTCACCTGTTTACTCGTGATGTCTGGGAGGTTGAACTCTGTTGGTATGGACAGTACCATCTTAGGGGGGATGGGGGGGCACATCTGCACTGAACCTGTTTGCCAGGATGATGGCAATGTCAGTGGCTTCAGGGTATGTTTAGTCAGTATGCAGTAACACACAGCATATCAGTGAGTGTACAGCCAGGTACCTGAATCAACTGAAGAACGCCTTGTGAGTGTCCGACGTGTCTGGTGCAATTGTCCGTTAGAAGCGTGCCTAACATAAATAACCGAATGATTGTAGCAGTCTGCTAGTACAAATCACAGATGCCTTCCCTGTCTGGGATTGTGCTCTATCATGTAGTAGCTTCCTCCATTTGTTGTAAAGCGTATTAATGGCTGGGGTCTACCAGACAGGTCCACTGCCATTGGAGGAGTGAGTCCAGTTGTTATTTTTGATGTAAAAATCCATGCGATCCACTAGGTGTCCATAGAATGTGTATGTAAAGGATTCAGCAGTCTGAGCCATACTTACCACTGACCCAGGGTCTCTGAAGGATACCACCGTGGTTTGGAGGAGTGTGATGTTTGCTTTTGGGAAGTTCACCAAGATTACCCAGGATGGGTGTGGGGACGGGATATGGATGTCCAGTGAGATAAAGTATGTTTGGCCCTTACCAATGAGGGGAATATCGTAGGTGTGGCACATAGAGTCCCCATGTCGGTGATCATCATGTCCAATATGTTATCCCCTCTTGTGGGTGTGGTGACTAGTTGTGCCATAGCATATGAGTTTAGAAATAGTAGCAACTGTTGGGTGAGGGTGTTGGGAACTGAGTACTATCCACAGTCAATGTGTGGGTATTTGACATCACCCAATATAATGGTGTTTGGGGAGACCTTCATATGGTCCAATGTTCCCAGGAAAGCTGAGTGAGGTCGCTGAGTTGGGGAGTGTGGTTTGTAGCAGACAACAAACCAAAAGGCAAATTTGCACAATGTTAGGTGCATATGTATGGTCCGTGATGCATTGTGCAGTGCTACCAACCCGGAGGTATGTGTATCTGTGATGTATATGGATACTCCCCCTATTTGTGTTGGCCATTCCGAGTTATGTGGTCAGAAAGCATGGTACGAAATACAACCTGGTAGTGCTGGTGTGCATGTGGTAGCCTGAACCATGTGTCTGTTAGTGCACAGATATTGCTATCCTCCATACTGAGGAGATTCCTGAGTGGGCACAATTTGAGGGTAATACATCTGGTGTTGAGCAGCATTACCCTCAGTGTTGTGTACTCTGTAATGTCTATGGAGGTGGTTCTGTCCTTTGAGCTCCACTTAAATAGGGCAGTATGGTGGCACCAAGTGCCCTAGCCAGTATTCAAAAGTCCAAGGGTGACAGGTGCAAGCTGTCCATAGGGAAGCTATGTGGCATGTTGAGCATGCACCCCAGGGTGACAGACACTGTATCCCCTTTAAATAACACCAATATGTTAGCCAACTGTTAAACGAGATCAGTTTGTTGGTATACTGTGACATCATACCTGGTGAGTGTAAGATGCTAGACAAGGTCAGGGTAATACTGGGCTAGGCTACATGATCACAGAGTTCCTCTATGTTTCATGTCATGTGGTCCAGGGAGGAACATCTGAGGTTCTATGCACCAGCATGGACAATGATGGAGCCAGTCCTGGACTTGCTTTGGAGTGACCTGAGTGCATGTGTTATGTGGTGGATCCTGGCACCTGAGAGACAGCTCAAAGTGACTATTCCCTTGTTTGGCCTGGTGAGTGGGATGACAGTGTGTTTGACATTAAGTGTCACCTATAACAAGTGTATCAGGTGTGTTGTCTAGCCCAAAGGGCAGTGACTGTGTGGCACACTGACATTGTGAACTGTGTGACATGTGGGCATTGTAGTGGGGTAGCAGTTGTATGTGTGTCTGCTTTGAAGGTCTCTGCTGCTTAGGCAGAGTGTATGTAGAGCCTCCGAATATGTGTATGTGTGATAATGTGGTTTGTTTGCTGTCACTATCGGTGTATTTGAGACTGATATGTGGTGTGTGTGGTCACCCTCACCACCTGATAGACTAAGCCAGTCATGGGTCGAGAGAGCTCAGCATCCTGTATGTCAATATTGTTACATCTCCCACATATATGTGAGTGTGATGTGAGGAGGAGAGGGTTGTCTGTGTACATGAGGCGGATGTGACATTGTGTCATAACCACAATATTCACTAGCTGGACTGGAGAGTACACATGAAACTGACCCCTGGACATGCCAGTGTATTATGATGACATACTTTGTAGCCTGATCACAAAGGATCAGTAAGGTGTTAAGTTTGTAAAAGAGTATAACCAGGATTAGTGCTCAGGTTTGTCAGTGTTTTGTAAAGAGTAGCTGAGAAGGAGTCCAGACTGAGAATCATGACATGTTCTTCAGCTATGTAATAAATAGTAATGTACACACATATCTGTGCTGAGTCAGGGACAACTGTACCTTACTGACATTGCCGACATCCTGTCAGACAGGCCCATGTATACATACCCACCTCCCACTGATGACAGTCCCTGACATCATACCAAGAGATATCACATGTAGAATGGCTGAACAGCTCCCCCCAAAGCCAAAAGCATGGCAGCAATTGGATTACATTGTTTCCCAATATGTGTCATGCATTCACTACAGAACAAACAGACCCTGCACCTGAACAGTCTGTTGAGCCTCACCCACTCCACAGGACCTGGAACCATCTAATGTGTTACAGCAACATATGGCACTCCCCACATGTGTGTGTGCACAACACACCATGGGAAGTATAGTCCAGTAAGCCTATAAAGTCTGATCTGCAAGGCCATGTAGTGCATCATGGCAGAAGTCATAAACAGAGCTATTGGAAACCGACAAACACACAACCCTACCAACTGTGGTATGTTCATGTGCAGATCATGGCTCCCAAGCATGCTACACCATCTGCAAGGCAGCCACCCAGGACATGCATCATGGAACAGAGCTACACATGTCCCACATAGACTTTGAACAACTCTTCATCAACATCACAGACACATGTCGTATCCACAAAACCAACAATCTGTGCATAGATATGTGTTGACATATAAAGGGATGTCAATGTGTCCACAGATAGATCACACAAGGTGAGACTCATGGGGTCCTGTACAAGCTGTTGATACCTGCCGACCTACATGGATCATTCCTGGGATTGCATAAAAATCTGTACACACATTACCATGTCCAGTCTGATGATGTCATCATCCTACAAATATACCAGGAGAACAAAAGCCAACCAGTAATGCATATAGCACGCTGTGTTAATGCATATCTCTCTGATATCATAACATAGTTAGGTAGGGTTTTGAGTCCTGCAAACACCAGGTGTGTGTGTGATATTTCCTTTGAGAGGAGTAGCCTTTTTGGAGACTGGGAAAACACATTAAAAGAGGTACATCCCTCTTTGGAAAGTCTGATGATGTCAGCATCCTACAAATATTCAAGAAGAACAAAAGCCACCCAGTAATGCATATAGTGCGCAGTATTAATGCGTATCTCTCTAGTATCATAATATAGCTAGGTAGGGGTTTGAGTCTTGCAAATACCAAGTGGGTATGTGTGTGATTTCCTTTGAGAAGAGTAGCCTTTTTGGAGACTGGGAAAACACATTAAAAGAGGTACATCCCTCTTTGGAAAGTCTGATGATGTCAGCATCCTACAAATATTCAAGGTGAACAACAGCCACCCAGTAATGCATATAGCGCACCATGATAATGTGTATTTCTCTAGTATCATAACATAGCTAGGTAAGGGTTTGAGTCCTGCAAATGCCAAGTGTGATTTCCTTTGAAAGGAGTAGCCTTTTTGGAGACTGGGAAACACATTAAAAGAGGTACATCCCTATTGCCTTTGAGAGGAGTAGCCTTTTTGGATACTGGGAAAACACATTAAAAGAGGTACATCCCTCTTTGGAAAGTCTGATGATGTCAGCATCCTACAAATATTCAAGGAGAATAGAAACCACCCAGTAATACATGTAGCGCATCATGTTAATGCGTATTTCTCTAGTATCATAACATAGCTAGATAGGGGTTTGAGTCATTCCAAGTGTGTATGTGTGTGATTTCCTTTGAGAGGAGTAGCCTTTTTTGGAGACTGGGAAAACACATTAAAAGAAGTACATCCCTCTTTGGAAAGTCTGATGATGTCAGCATCCTACAAATATTCAAGGAGAACAGAAACCACCTAATAATGCATATAGCGCACTGTGTTAATGCGTGTCTCTCTAATATCATAGCATACTTAGATAGGGATTTGAGTCCTGCAAATGCCAAGTGTGTGTGGGGGTTGTGGCATGTGTGTGATTTTCTTTGAGAGGAATAGCCTTTTTGGAGACTAGGAAAACACATTAAGAGAGGTACATCCCTCTTTGGAAAGTTCGATGATGTCAGCATCCTACAAATGTTCAAGGAGAACAGAATCCACCCAGTACTGCATATAGCGCACCGTGTTAATGCGTATATCTCTAGTATCATGACATAGTTTGGTAGGGGTTTGAGTCCTGCAAACATTGAGAGTGTGTGTGTGTGTACCACGGGTGGTCAATGCAGTGTGGGTTTTGCTTTTACTACGGTATGACATATGTTTCAAACAGTATGTGCATTGCACACATCGGGTATCTGCGTGTCAAATAAATTTGTGTACATGTGACCTCAATCAGTACATAGGTGTGAAGCCTGCATACTACATGAATACATTTGTAACCTTCGACAGATTGTGCCACTGCTTCTCAGATCATAGGTCACATATGTATGTATGCATGCATCAAGCCCGGCCAGTTTAGTGATCCGTGGCCAAGGACATCCCTGCCACACCCACCCATGATATGTACTATAGAGTACTGTGAGTGAGGGTAATTGCCGGGGTATATGTCAGACATGTTCATACACAACAATGACTGGCAATAATGGACAGTCATTATAGGTGTGCACCAGCCCTGTGGGTATGCATGCAGGCCCCTAATGTGTTATGTGAAACACCGAGGGACCCCACAATACCTATGGATATGTGGATACCAAGGGACAGATGACATAACACGTGTCTGTCTGCACACATTGGTACCCAACATACATGTTCAGGGCTACCACCTATGTGGTACTGTCGGGATGGTATGTATAGTAAATGTGGATGACTATGCCATAGATGGTGTACTGCTATACAGCATGTAATGGACAACGGGTATCTGTCTGTATGATACCCTTGTGTAGGATATGCGTCCCATCCGGGGAATGCAGTGTAGGTCAATGCATGCATTTCCAGATGTGGATGGATATATCCCTAGTGTGTTTGCATGTACCTAAGAGGGCTATATCTCACACAATACCTAAGAGGGCTATATCTCACACAGGTGTGGTCCCAGGAACGTGTGGCAGTCAATACCACTGGTTACTGTTATAGTATAGTACTGGAAGGCTCCAACTGTTACTGAGTTCCCTACAACTGTGAGTCCTTTGTCAGGACATCATCTAATGATTGGTTATAGTCATGCTGTTGAGATGGTGTATACTACCAGACTGCAGATCATTGACAGATATCAACAGTATCACCCACAGCATAGTGCCAACCCATGTCATACACACATGTGTACCCATGTTAGTACATATCTGTAGTAGAATGCATACTGGCCTTCAAAAGATACCATGAGATGTTAACAATGTGTAGAACAGGGTATGTCGCACATCCCATGTGTCAACTATGCACGTACGTGCAGACAGTGCGCACACACCATGTTCACATATGTACACCCGCTAATTTGTAATGCACACATCACACACGTACTGTCCACTCACTTACACATGCTGGCAACACTGTACACTTCAGCCAAGTGGCACATGGGTGGACAATACATACTCACACCTAACACTGGTGTAAACAATGCTACAATGACTATCAGGGCTGTGATGCATAATGCCTGCTTAGATATACCTACAAGGATATCAGTACACTTTCCTGTTGGCAACTTGCTACTATTGCTACACTGCTATAATGTCACCCTGTGCATCAGAACCATGTTAGCCTATTCCTGCATCAATGTGACAGATGCTAGGAGGTGGCACAGGTGTCATCATATGCACAGGGTGTGTTATAGGTTTGCCAGAGCCCAACATTGACCCATCCAATCGGCATGTCTGTGTGTGTGTGTGTGTGTGTGTGTGTGTGCATGTGTGAGGGACAACAGTACTGCATGGGCCAATGTTGATGTAATGTGTGTGTGTATGTGTGAGCCCTAGTTGTATGGTAAATGTGTATGTGTCTGCATGCACACAACTCCACCATGTGGCTGCCATCTACGGGTGATTGTGGGACAGCCATAGACTGTACCTGCTAGGCCATACAGATCACTGTCTCCAGCCACGGACACAGTACCTGTGCCTAGCAGGTTTGCTATGGGCAGTATCGGGTACCAACCCTGACTGGGTGCTAATATCAGAGGCAGAGGTATGATGACTGGACCCATGTCCCTGCTGGGACTGGCCAGCACCATGTGCATGTGGTCTAGTAGGACGGTCAATGGACAGGCCAGCCCCAGCATTGCTGGGGCTGGTACTGCCACTACGGGAGCGGCTGTGATCCGTGGTCCATCTGCGATGACTGCCAGCTGATGCTGTTGCTGGCATGCACCCGCGTCAGCTTCTCATCTGTCCCACACGGTCCTGGCTCATGGCTAACACATTGTGGAGGACATCTAATGTCTCCCTCCAATGGCTATCAATGACCTCGGTGTAATTACGGATGGCACCAGCAAGGTCACGGATGCTGTCATTGATAGCAGAGTAATGGGCCCTCTGCGCCCTTACTCCCTGTCGGGTATACCGTTCCATATGTGCCTGTGCCTGCATTACAGTGCGGAACATACTGGAGGTTGTAATACCTCCGGGGGCACGTCTGCCATGGGCAATATGACCAGTGGTGCTCCCCCCGAGAACCCCTGGACATCTGCCTATGTGGTACCATTCCAGTAATCTGGCTATGGCTGCTGTGAGGGGATGCACGTGCCATAGGTACCACACTCTCCTGGTCAATGCAAACTGCATGCTGTCCCTCAGCTACGGCCATTGGTGACAAGGGATGTATTGGCAGTATGAGTGTGCACATAGATGAGGTTGACCGCTGTGTACTGTCGATTGGTGGACCAATGACAGACCCTGTCAGACCTTCATGTGCCACAATACGTCTCATCATCTCCACTATTAGTGGTGGTGACATCAGGTTCCCTGCTGCATTCAGCCACCACTAACGCAGCACCTGTGGAAGGAAGACAGGAAACACACTTCACAATCTGCACATGATGTTAGCACACATGCACACATGCACACATGAACACATGCACACATGCACACATGAACACATGCACACATGCACACATGAACACATGAACACATGCACACATGCACACATGCACAGAAATACACTGCTCACCACAGCACATACACACACACCAGCAATCCAATGCATACACAATAGTGGGTGATGGTGGGTGACAGTATCACAAGGCAAACAGTCACCACACACGTGTCAGCATGCAGACTATGCGTTGCTCAACACCATGCAGTGCAAGTGTAGACAGCCCTATCTAATGACATTATACATGGCTTTGATGCATGTGTGTAGTTGTTCAGTGATTGGCTACACCCTGGAACACAATGTGTACATGGACACAACATTGCTGTGCAAGTATTATCTGCTCTGAAATGTCATGTGCACCATCACTCAATGGTATACATACCATGGCTGCATGTGTTATCTGTGTGACACATAATTTGCCATGTCTGATGACAGTGTCTGTGTCCATAGCAGATAATAGTGGGCACAGGTGTAGCAAATGCATGCAATGTACAGACATGGGATAAGTGGTGCATGCAGACGTGAAGGAATCCCAATGCTCGACATGGACATTGTACAGTGGTTACGGTGAGTGTGGGACATATTGCAGATATGCCATTGCCAGCCATGACATGGCATGCTACACGACTGCAACATTAAACACCACACATACCCAATGTGTGTCATGTGACCTATACACCCAATAGCATTCCAGGACATATATGTGACTCTTTGTACAGATGGCGACTGCTGTGCAAAATGTGTATACTGGCATATGTAAGCACACACACGACATGCTATGCATAGTGTGTATAGGTGCATATGTTTGCACACACAGAACAATGAGGTGCACAGCAAAGACTGCTATGTGTAATAATGTGGTCACTGTAACCAGATGGGGTGTAGTACCATGTGCCATCATCATCATCATCCATCTTGTGGTCACTCACGGCTACTACTGTATGACAGGCCACCGCCTAGCATGCTGTACCTGAACTGCAGTGCCGTGGCTACGTTCACTATTACAGCGCCACTTTGTACATGGGTGTATGAGGTGCCCAATAGGGAGCATTGCCTAACATGACTGTGTTATGTGTTGAACAGTGTTGCACAGCTCCATGATAGGCCTCTACCCCTGAAGTACATCATGTGTGTGTGGATGACATGTGGAATACTGAATTGTGACCTTACAGCGGGTGTGTGCTTATGCCATATGTAGCATTACTTTGTGTACTGCATGTGATAAATGTGTTATGTTGTGTACAGGTGTTGCAACTATGCCTATCCAATGTGCAGTAGGGGGTTGCCACAACTGTGTGTTATGCTCTGTGTATTGCATGTCATTGAGGCAGCTACTGACATTACTGAGCTGTGCAACGTCTCACAGCAAACATGCATGGCATGCATTATGCGTAGGTGTGTTACGTGTACATGGACTACACCTCACCTATGACATGCATATTTCATTACCAACATTGCAGGTATAACACACTCACCAGTATGGATCGGCTGTCCTGCCGTCACACCAGAGGGACCTACAAGAATATGAGAGAGTTCATCAGTGGCCACAACTGTGGCATTGCTACAGTGGGTATGCTAAACTGCAGTACAACAACAGTCAACAGTCACAGGTGTAGAGATATTATTCAAACTATCTGTATTGCACAACACTAGGCAGCGGAACTACTAAACACACAGTACACATCTCACGTAGACATAATCTAACAATACAGTTAACTGTAGTCTACAGATAGGGCATGTTACCTGCTTGCTCCAGGTGGATGTGCTGGGTGGCTCCGACCGCCATTACAACACATGTCAGAGGTTGATGTAGCTGTTGTCCAGGAGCCACCACGCTTAGGAGCAGCTCCTCCACTCTGGTGAGGGGGGGAAGAATGGCCACCCCACCACCTGTGGCAAGCTGCTGTCTTTGGATATCAGACGCACGCCGCCGGACTTGTCTAACTAAATCACTGCAGTGATGGCATACCTGCTCATATGTCCGGTTATGCATGCCTATGTCATTTACCCGTCGAACAAGTTCCTGCCACAGTACAGTCCGCTCCTGCTGGTGCTGGCTGCTTCTGGAGAAAAGCATTGTGTACTGCTGCAATAGGCTTTTCAGTATCACCTCTTCCTCATCCGCTGTGTACGCAGGGTTGCATTGGTAGGCCATCTGGCTGAAAAAGATATGAGCAATATGTGTGAGAGTCTCCTGTGGCACACTTTACACCTTTACCCACAGATTTCACTTTACTGACATATATACCATCCTATTGTCTGTCAGAGGTTACATACGTTCAATACCACTTATTGGTTCTCAGGCCACAACTAACTAAAACTGCCTGGCACACTCTATATATCACACCACTATACAACAGTACCCAACACACTGTTTGTGACACATTGCACAACCTCAAGACAGGGGTGTGTATCACACCAATGCATGAACAGACATGTGATCCATTGCAATGGATGTAAAGTACAGGTACAGTAGTACCAGTCAACCACCCTAGTCATTGATGCCATAGCCCTGCCTAACAGATGTGTACAGTTGTTACTATAGGTGGCATACTGCTGTAACAGAGTATATATGTTGCTGGATAGACACGTTTAGCCTGAAAACACACATATGATTGCAGCCATTGTACAGGCATAATTGCACACACATCAGACAAACATACAACGCACCACTGTATGCCAACACAGATGAGCATTATCTATGTACCATACAGTACTGTGTGCCACTACTTACACACCCTTATGCCTGCATTCTGTCCTCTGTGCAGACTACAGGAAACACACATGACAATGTTTCCAAGCAATGTGAACACACACCATACTGTGCTGTTTAGGCCTACAGCTTCAGGTAGTACTACAGTTCATATCGGTGATGGAGTCACCAGCAGTACCACTCACTAAGCATACATGTATTGCTTTAGCCTACAATGAGACACCACATTCGTCAACGGAGAACTACGTCACATCATATGCCGTACTACTATGTCTGCCTAACAGTACATTACACATCAGTTGCTGTCCTCACAGCTAGGATAGGCACTACCATGTTAGATACAATGTCACACTAAGCTATCACACCTTTACAGACCTTGCACACATTCAGCGTTACATCTATTCAACCTCACATAGCAGCTATTACATTAAGTACATGTGTGAATGCATAGTGTCATAGGAAGGTAATATGCTATTGGCCCTAGGGCCTACGGCAGCCTAGCCATATGCTACCCTGGCCTTTGACACACATGTACTTTGATTTCACTTGCCCCTGCCAACCAGAACCACAGAGGTGTTTCCTGGGGTGTATTACCAATCTCCCACACAGTCATCAGGGGTATTTATAACAACTGCTAAGGAGGAGCCTTGTTTGCTATTGATATGTGGTCTATTCTGGTGTATGGCATATCTCTGAGATGGGAACCTATCCCTCCAGCATGTGCTGTTTAGTGAGCTGACAAGGTTTAGGGCCCTAGAGCATGTATCCTGGAGGGATTGTGATATGTTGCCATGGTGGTTGTCATCCAGCTATGGGTGTGACATACCTCTGTATGTCCGGCAGAGGTCACCTCTGTGAAGCCAGTATGCAATACAGTGTAGTTGTGGTTTTGTGAGTCAGTCTGCATAGGGCATCTGTTTGCGGCCAGTATTACCCTTTTGGAGGTATGTCTGTGGCCTATTCACCTGGTGTAGTTGTCATGTGAAGTACATACCGCACAGGGCATTGTGATGAGTAGAGGGGAACTCTACCCTATACTTCCATAGATGCACACCTGTTGTCATGACACATACCACACAGACAAATTACAGGTGTAGTGTGGCACTGTCTTTATCAAAGCGGAGGCTACTGTCCACCTGTGTCCCATGTTCCCTTATCACACCTTCACTGTTAGGTTGATCTCTACCTATGTGGTAGTTAATGGGTACACTGTTTTGGGAAGGTGGAATGGCACTGCAGTAGCAACACTTGTCTACAGTCCATGCCTTGGTCACTACACACCTGTTGTGGTACATATGACCCCGTGTCTCTCTGTCTCTCTTTCTCACTCTGTATGTATATATATATATATATATATATATATATATATATATATATATATATATATATATATATATTTATATGCATATCTATACACATACATGTACACATCCATTGCTGTACACATGGATGTGCATATAGGCACATGTACAGTCCACCTTTCATGGTGGGGATATCACTTATGCAACTGTTGTGGGATGTACAGGTATGTGATTAAATTGCACAGTGTTGTGCAGAATGCATGTGGGTGTCCTCAGCCCTTGCAGCATTAGCAGGCCTCACTGGCTGTAACACAGCAGATCTGACAAATCTGTCCCACAGCATTTAACCACCACATGACATATATCAACACTACCATAGCTGGCCTTAGGCATAGGCCAACTGGGCGGCCGCCTAGGGCGCCGCTCTAGCAGGGGTGCTTTTCCAATATTTATGTGGTGTAGTAAGACAAGGATGGGGGCACCAGGAAGTGTGGTAGGGGGCACTGTGGAGCCCTTTTGCCTAGGGCACCAGTTGACCTAAGGCCGCTCCTGAGCACTGCATGCTGTTTTCTAGGCCACACACTATGACCAACATGAATATATGCACATATCAACCTTCACTGACAGATATCTGTCCACCCTTCACTAACAGTTGCAGTATGTCCCTTGCCCTATGCACATGTGCAGATACAGATAGATACATACTGCTGCCACACATGGATGATTTGCAGTGTGTAGAGTACTCTTCAGGAAAATCTACTACATGCCAACACATACATGTGAGTTACATACCTTACCTTTGTATTTCCCTGCTCCGTGTGTTACAGTTTTGTAGTTTTTTTTTTATTGGTAGTTTGTTTTGGGTTTTCACCCTCTATTTAACTTTCTGTCTCAGTTTCTCTCTCTGTTCTGTCTCTGTCTCAGTCTGTATCTGTGTCCGTGTCTCTCTCTCACTCTCTATCTCACAGCACCTGTAATGATATAATTGCATGTGTGGACTGCAAGTACAGCCTGCTTTTCTAGGTATCTGCACTTGTGCATGTGACAGCCTCTGCACCAATTGCTGCCCACCATTCAGTAATTGCATGCAGCCTGTTGTTTGGTGATTGTATTACTCACTGTGATTGCAGCCCACTGCTATAAAATGCTAGATTAGGTAGGCGTATCTCTTTCAGCTTTCCAAGGTGGGGCCCATGCATGTTTGCTCTGGACACCGTTGTGTCAGTCTGAAGGTTGGTATATGTCTCTTATCTAATGCTAGGGTTGTAGCCAGTTATATGCATGTTGTACTCAAACCTGAATGTTGCTGCTTCCAGTACACACATCTCAGTGTAGACATGTACGCAGCCCTCCAAATGCTAACACAGGATACATGGGAGTATGTACTTTTTTCTCATTTACACAATTAACTGCCATACAAATGTGGTTATTGCACTGTATTCCTGTGGCCAGTATTTATCCTGGTCTGATACTGTGTGGTGTTTGTAAGGTGCTACTGTAATGTTATTCCCTGCTAGGATGGCTGGTTCTCCTTTCACAGTCATGTCATGCAATTCCACAACCACTGCTGGTAAAGACCCACAGAAAAGGATTTGTGTTATACCATTCCTAATTTCCATTTACATTCCCTCATTGTAATGCATGATATATTTATTTCAGAACCAAGCTATTTGAATATCTGCTGTGGCTTAGTGGTAATTCATGCAGTCAATGGTCTGGGGTTCGAGACTGGCAGAGGTTTTTTTCTTTTGCTGCTCAGCAGAACAAGGGCCCTGCCATAGAGTGACGAAGGCACTTTTAAGCAGTTGTAAACGGGTTTGCATGGGTTTGCACGATGCTTAGCGATGCTTAGCTACGCATACACATGTGCACACTCGCTTAAACCCACTTACTACCGCTTAAAAGTGCTTACTCCCGCTAACACCCGCTCTAATTTCTTTTAAAGAAAAGAAAATGGGGAGATTGGAAAGTGGTGAAAAATGGGGCACAAAGAGGGACAGACAGTAGGTAAACAAGCTCGGGATGTGCAGGACGGGTGTAGGGAAGGTCCATAGCTGCCCATTTCTTTAACAGTAACAGCTGTGCATATGCAATGAATTTGGAGTGAAATTTGAAACCTTCCACCCCTGGGAGAGGGGTGAGGACAACAAAGTATGTTGTACTGCCAATTCTAATTATCAACTTACATGTCCAATGGACATGTGTGCAAAATGGGCAGCTATGTATGGGGTGTAATTTATTTGTGGGTACAGATTGCCCTTTTTTTTTTTTTGTTTTTCAGGTGAGAGTGGGAAGTGAGGTAGCGGAAGTAGGCATGTCTGGGGAGGTAGGTTGGGAAAGTAAACAGACAAGACAGACAAGATGCCTACAGGGGCGGTGTATGACACATGGGGTGGGTGAACACAATTGACAGGGTCGGATGTTTGGAAATTGCAAGCCCATGAGCAGACAGATGGTAACAGTGGAACTGAGATCCCCACTCATGGGCAGTCACCACTGAACCTTCACAGCCCCAAGGGTGGCAGTGCTGGGGGCTGCATAGGATGGGCAGACTCACCCGTGAGATGCACCATACTTGCCTTGAGCTGGCAGAGGGGATCAGCGACTGAACACTGGATCTCCCTACGCACCACAGCCCAGACCCTTCGAAGGGTGACAGGTGGCCCTTCTCCACCCATGCTTGCATGGTGAGACGAGCCCCATCCCCTACAGAGCTTCCACCCGAAGGTGGCACAGGACCAACAGAGGATGGGAGCCCGGGCTGGGCACCGGACCTGCTGGTGCCAGGTGAACTCACCAGCTGAGGAGGGACAGGTGGGTCCGCTGGGACCGGCCTTCCCATACGTTCTGTGATTAGGTGTGTTTAATTCAACATAAGCAAAACAGCATTCCAGATTAGTTGTAACAGCATGCAGTAATATTCCCATTAACCCAACACACCAAGGTTACAACATTTGAACAGCAAGCATAACACATGCATATATTGAACTACAGTGGATATTCCAACAGCATGCAGGGATGTTTGGTAGCAACAGGCCACCATGACTGTGGTGTTTAAACAGGGCACATGCATCAACGTGAATGCAAATATTTATAGAACAATAGGACATATGTCCCAACAAATATTTAAGATTACACATACCCACTGAGGTGTGGAATTGCATGGTTTATGCACATACAGGAGGGTGTAGAAAAAACCTTGGTTAACATCTTATAATTACCTTTTTGTCTACACTACATTCCTAGTGACTGCAAGTGTATATCCTCTACAAGTATTATTACACTTGCCACCATACATTAGGTTGTGTAATGGGTTTGGCTAGTTCAATATATGCCTAACATATATCTGACATACTAACTGTCCAGGATGCAGATGTTACTGCTACATATTTCTTGATTGCATTTATATTTCTTTATCTACATATCTGGGATGTTTTCACATGACATTTTCACTTTGATTTGTACAGAACCCTGCATTTCTTGACACACACTCACATTTCTGGGGAAAAATAACATGCTACACGTGTGCCAGATTTACTTATTCATGCCGGCCACTAACTGACTGTTGTGGACTGTATATATGTTTCACAGCTACTAGCACTTCCATCACCCACTTTATATGGGACTGCACAACTCTGGGTTGCCAGCACCTTTTCAAACAGTACTGTTTGTATAATGCAAGGGTACAACAACATTTCAAACTCTGTGGCACAGACACACTCCAGGTTTTAGACCTTTATTAAAGACGTTACACACTTTTCCACAGGCTCACTCCTTTATTTGTTTTAACGGTGTATATGGCAGACATGTTCAAGACATATTATACCTTTATTAATAGGTTAGAACACTCTTTTTTCAGGCTCACTCACTTATTTTATATGACAGTGCCTGCAGAGATATTATTCCAGACATATGTTACCTTTCTTAATGGGTTACTACACTCTTTTTCTGCCTCTCTGTCATTTTTAGCTGACAGTACATGCAGAGGACTTATTCAGGCAATTTTATGGCTGTATTATTGGACTACAACACTTTTTTTCATGCTCTCTCCATTATTTTATATAACAATACATGCAGAATAATCACTAACCTGCCTGGTGGTGCAGCCTTAGCAGCCTATCAGCATAGGCTTACTGATTCGCAGCACGGTCACCTGCTGCTGTAAAGTAAATGAAGGGATATTGAGACATACCTATCCATTAAACATATTCCATTATCAATTCTTACATACTGCATTCCATGGCTACATACTCAGTTGTGGGGCATTCCGCATCCCACGAGCCTCCTGTATCCATTGGTTCAGGCAGTCCTGCTTTCGTCTCTTCAGGTCTGCATGGTGGTGACAGACCTGCTCACCAGTCCGAGGAATGCCTGTGGCACTGGTGAGGTCATGAGCTAACCAGTTCCAAGCCTCTGCCTTGTACTCCATCCCTTGGAACTGGCCCTGCAGGAGTCTTGACTCATGACGGTGGACAAGGAGCCAAACCATGTATTTCGACTCCTCGATGCCTCAACATTGTGCTCGGAAGCGTGTACCCTCTCCGACATCAGACATTCTAACTGCAGATGTGAGCTACAATCAGTTATGGCATGTATTCCCACCTGTGGGGCTTAAATATGCCGCATTTTCTGCACTTTTTTGTGATTGGCTGTTTTGTAACATTCTTGGCTGACTGCAGATCTGCTTAGTAATGGTTAAACTAACATTAGTAAGTATATAAATGTTTACAGTGGCTGTTTCCCCTGTGCTGTCATGGCTTAGTGGTTTTGTACTTTGCTTCTGATGCACAGAGTCCTGGGTTTGCACCTTGTTATTCATTTTATTTTCATACTGTCCAGACAGGCTAGGGGGTATGGCTGCATTTAAGCAACTTTGCTCTACTTTGCTCCTCGGTGCCCTACGGTGCCCTTTTTGGCATGGCGCGCATGTCCGCGCAACCACATTGTGCTGGGTAAAGCGCTATTAAACTATGGGCAACTCTATTGCGCTGGGTGAAGCATTATTGAACTATGGGCAACTCTAGTATGCTGGGTGAAGTGCTGCTTAACTGCAGGCAATTTTATATTGGGATCCTTTAAAATATTTATTTTGTTCACTGATACATTGGCCATTTCACTGCTTTTTAGTTATGTTTAAAAATATTTGTTAGGTATTATTCCATATACTGATTTAAAAAATAAATATGAAAGGGAGTGGTGGGACTCGAACTGTGAATGCCTCTTCTTTGTGCAAATGCTCTACCATTACACTATTGCTATTTGGTCCGATTTGCATAAACATTCTTTCTTATGCTCTTCCATGTCAGAATTGCTAACTGTAGCTAAGCAATTTGCACACCCGCACACACACGTGAAAATATGGGCAGCTATTTTGGGAATTTAAAAAAAATTAATGTTATGCGTTTTAGAACTGTGATGGGGGTTTACAATATCAGACAGTGAGGTGTTGGGTGTAGGAACATTTGAGCGTACTCGCTCTTATTTATTTGCTTTTATTTTATACACTTGCTGGGGCGTGGACATTTAGACTCCTCGGCAGTTGGACATGCCCCCTGATTTCTTACACGTTCCGTGTAAGACTTATGGTTGAGTCAGCATGCCCTCATGCATATTCATGGCACGCTGATGTCATTCTGTTCAACTGCAGCCTCCGAGTAAGACTTATTAAGTCTTACATGGAGGATTTGTGAATCCAGGGGTATGTCTCTAGAGCATATGAAAAGATACATATTACTTTTTGCAACATGTTATCTTTGCAGTTACCTCACACTCTGTACAAACTCACTTGTCAACTGATAGCTATTTATTTAAAATATCAGTTTAAATTTTAAATGTGCCCTTGAAATGCTATTGACATTTTGACAAAATATAATCTGAACTGTAAAATGAATGACATGAAAGAAGTGAAGTAATGCATAGATTTCAAAGACCGTTCTTGACACTACAGTAAAAGTAAAAATATATATTCACAAGGAAGTATTGAAATGTTTTAGTCTTCCAGTTAAAATAACTTACTGTCAGCATTTTGCGATATCAGAAAGTTTGAAGAGCTAGGAAATTACGATTCTTTGCCTTTATGATGATTATTAGACAGATGGTAGACTCTGCTTTGTTTAATGAATTGTGACATATGTTTGTGAGGAAAAGTGGACTCAATTACTCACATTGGACTACACATTCCTGAAAACTCAACTGAAATGTCCCCAAATTACTTGTGAATTTAAATGGAACTGCTTGATTCTTCTTCCAGCTTTTTCCCGGTTAGGGGTCACCACAGCAGATCATCAGTCCACTCATGATTGGCAGTGGAGTTTTACTGTGTCGAGTTGCCAGCCCAGCACCCAACCTTCCACAGAAGGCACATACACACACGCACTCACACCAAGGGCCAATTTAGAGTGCCCAATCCACCTACTGCATGTCTTTGGGATGTGGAAGGAAACTGGAGCACCCGGAGGAAACCCACACAACCACAGGGAGGGCATGCAGACTCTGCACAGAAGGCACCCCAGCCGAGAATCGAACCGAAGAACCTCTTGCTGTGAGGTGGCAATGCTAACCGCTGCACCACCATGGCCACTCTATAAATGAAACTGCCTGATTAATAAGCATAATTTACTTTAACAACCTGAATCCATAAGCTATCTGCTCTATATATGCTACATTACATATGCCACTTGCATATGACAGTCTCTAGAGCACACGAAAAAAATACATATTATTTTTGCAACATGCTTTATTTGCACTAACCATACATTCTAAACTAACTCAATTGGCAAGTGACAAGTTATTTATTTGAAACATAAGTCTAAATATTAATTGTGCCCTTGAAATATTGTTGCCGTTTTGACAAAGCAAAACTTGAATTGAAAAAGGAAAGATTTGAAGAACTGAAGTAATGTACAGATTTCAAAGATAGCTATTGACATTACAATATAAGTAGAAATGTATACATGCAAGGAAAAATTGAAATGCTTTATACTTTTAGTTAACATAGCTTATTGTTAATTTTTTGCTTTATCAGAAAATTTAAAGAGCTAGGAAATTATTTCTAAATTTGTCTTTATAATGTTTATTAAAGTGATGTTAGTCACTGACTTGTTTAATGGATTGCGAGTCATGTACAAGATGGACTACTGAATGTTATTTCTGTTTACCTATGTTTGCTGAATTTCTTTTATTAGTACTGATTTAAAACAAGGGAAAGAAAGGGAAGGGAAATCTCTGTTTTTGGTCAAGGGAGGAGAGACTTAAGAGTATTCTAACTGCCCTGAGAACTCTTTAACATGCTCTAAATATTATTTGATTAATACTTACCTAAGGTAAGTCTTGATTACCATATAGGTACCTTCACATTCATTCTAGACCTGATGTGATTACCCATTCTGGAAGAAGAAGGTACCTTATGCAGGATGGAAATTGTCAGAGTGAGCATAGTTCATTCTTTGACTCTGATTTGTAAATCTATAAATATGTAAAAGCACTGCACACTAGAATGTAGGGTGCCTGTACTCTGAGTCAGGATACCACTGATAAGCCATGTCTTTTCATAAGTGTAAAGTTGAAGTTGGTGAGCTGAAGAGTGAGAAAGTAAAGGAAGACAGTGTACCTACAGTAAATTCATATTTCACTGGTAATCACTCATTGTCTCCTTTAGAGTTCTTTTAGTCAAATTATTTTAGTAATAATCTATTTGTTGTTGGCTTACTTAGTGTATGCTCCTCTGTTGCATTTAATTTATCCAAAATGACATATCTGACATGTTTGGGATCTCTTAAGGGTAACTAAATATTGGATATTTTCTAAGTCAACATAATTGTTTTTACTACTAACATTCCATCCTGATATATAAAATACCATAAAACAATAATAGAATAATACAGAATTTCATACCGCTTTTAAGACAATTCTCTGTATAATAATTTAACATTTGGAGCTCAGTTGATATTGTTGGTTAAAGGTATGAGTGATAATCCAATAGCTCTATCTTTATCTATTGGAGTAGGAATGACTTTCATTCCTTGTTTAATGGGAAATTCATATTTACTTGCATTTGATACTTTAGAATTAATGTTTTATAGAAGTACTTTTTTAAAGCCTGAGCAGAATTTTACCCTACTTATATTTAAAGAAGAAAGAACATTAAATTGCACTCCCATGTTTACACACATAAGAATAACATCCAATGTTATCAGAGAATATGGTATAACTACTATAATCAAAATAAAAGAAAGAAGCATAAATTTCTTCCAACAATAACTTGAAATGGATTTATCATTCGTATCATTAAATACTAATGGCTTAAATAATGCAAATAAAAGATCAGACTTACTAAAATATTTAAATCTAAATAAGGCACAAGTAGTATTTCTCCAGGAAACACATTTTAAGATTAATGATAGCTTTATTTGGAACCCTATACAGTCTTAACTCAATCATCCTATAGAACAAAGACAAAAGAAGTATCAATTATCTGGAAGAAAACCATAATCACTCCAAAAGTTATTAATAAATATGAAGACAAAGAAGGTCTACTAGCTTTTGTTATAATTAAATTTAATAACAGAATATGGAGCTTAGCTAATCTATATTGGCTCCCAGGAATTGGAGCAGGAATGGTTAAAATAAACCTAGATTTTATTTCCAACAATTATAAAGGAAATCTTATACTGAGAGGAGACGTTAATTGTACCTTAGAAGCTTCTAAAACCACCAATAAGTCTTTTTACATAGCAACTATTTCAAAATCCTTAAAAAATGGATTGATTCATTTCATTTAATTGACATTTTTAAAGTAAAAGATGATAATTCCTTATTATTTTCCCATAAAGACCATAGATTTGGAACACAAACCAGAATAGACAAATTATTCGTAGTTCAAGATTTACAAACAAAAATCCTCAACTTCTCAATAGTTCCATGCCCCTTCTCAGATCACAAGCCTCTGATAATGAAGCTCCAAATAGAGTTTAAACCTTTAATCCTCTCAACTAGAATTCCATTATATATCACAAAAATTAAAGAATTCAGACCCTGGATGATGTCAGAACTACAATTATTTCTTGAAATTAATAATACAACAGAAATCAGTAGAGTCATTGTTTGGGACTCATTAAAAGCATATTTATTTGTTAAGACCCTTAGCTGGTACAAAAACAAAGTTAGCGAGTGGGAATCTGAATCATTAGACTTTAAAACCAGACTCTAACAGCAAAATCAGAATTGCCCAGAAGTCAAGAAAGAAATAGAGGAATTAAATAAAATAAAATAATGAAATTCTAACACACAAAACTTGTCTAGCCTTGGAAAAATTAAAAATAAACTCATTAGCCACCTCCCCCAGATATCTACATAACTTATCTACAAGAACTAAAATATAATCTAAAGCAAATAACATTAGTAGTATATATCATGAAAAGAAAGGGAAAAAGTATCAGATATAGGAGATATCCTTGAAGCATTTCGGTCCCATTATATTATGGAACACTTCAAAAAAGAAGATTTAGATACCAACCAAATAAACTTAGATACAAACCTTATTAATATAAAAAAAATTCCCAAAAACTTAAAACTAGACCTACAAAAACCTATATCCTACAAAGAAATTGTTGACAAGATAAAAGAAAGTAAATCTAACATAGCTCCAGGGATAGATGGTATAATTATGGAAATTTACAAACTCTTCCCTTCAACAGTAATCTCCCTTTTTCATAAAACTTTGCTAGAGGTCCAGTCAGAAGCAAAAATACCACCCTCATAGAAATATTCTCTCATAACACCAATTCTAAAAGATAATAAACCATCACACCTTTGCACCTCATACAGACCTATATCATTACTGATTAATGATTACAAAATATTCATGTCAATACTAGCTAACAGAATGAAAATCACACTTTCAAAGGCAATTATTAATGATCAAACTGGATTTTTATATAACAGGCACACACATGATAATATTACAAGGATACTTACTCTTATAGATTATGTGAATAAAGAAGACAGAGAAACACTTGTAATCGGATTAGACATAGAAAAAGCCTTTGATTCCCTCAACTGGGAATATCTATTTAAAACTTTAGCATTATTTGAATTTTCTCCTCCCTTCATCTTATTACTAAAAACATATATATTAATATTATATATATATTAATAACTTAGCCTACATTAAATAAAGTCCTTTCACCTCAGAATCTATCCATATAACAAAAGGTACTAAAGAAGGATGCCTCCTTTCTCCTATTTTATTTGCTTTGCCTATAGAAATGCTTGCAGAAATAATATGCAATAATCCAAGAATAAAAGGAATAGAAGTCTATGACCAGTACATATCTAAAATAATGCTTTTTGCAGATGATACTTTATTAACCCTATCAAACTCCTGAGAGTCATTAGGAGAGCTAGAAGAAGTAATGGAGAAATTTTATAAGATTTCAGGTCTACACTTTAATAGATCAAAATCAAAATTTCTATTTTTAAATAAGAAAAAAGAACTACAAGTTACAGATAAATCCATCATAGGAAAACAAGAACTTATGCTAAATTATTTAGGAACAGTGTAATGCAAAAATATAAATGAGACAATATTTATAAATTATAAAAACATTATTAAAACAATAAAAATATATATAGAAAAGTGGAACAAAATTATATTAACTTTTGAAGACAGATTGCAATTAATAAAAATGGTCTTATTGCCAAAAATACTATATGTAGCATTAGCAATACAGTTAATTCCAGAAAGATGCATTCTTAAAGAAATAAACTCATGTTTAATAAAATTTATATGGTATCCCAAAAAGAATAGAGTTGCTCTAACTCATCATCACATTAGACCCTGGAAACAAGGAGGATTGAACTTCCCAGAAATAGAAACATATATAAAAGCATCTGTGCTTAAAACTACAATAGACTGGATAAACACAAATTATTTTGCCAACTGGAAAGAATTAACAACGGCTATATTAACAAATGAATTTAATCTGTTAAAAAAAATTTAATAGTAGACAAATCAAACAAACCCTGATGCATACTATGCATAAGTACACAATATAATATAACATAACCTTCTAAAACAACACTGATTAATCATTACATCAATTCTTTTAGGAAACTTATCAATGCAAACATAAATCTAAAACTTTGGTTTGATCTTTTAACCCCATTTACAATCACTAAGAACTTTCTACACAAAATATATAGGGCAACAATAACCTCCTGGGAACAAAATGGATTCTTATTCTGGTTTCAATGTGTAAATAAATTAAATGTTTTAGATATACATATGATAAAAACTGCTTACAATATTCCAACACAGGACTGGTTAACCTTACAAAGCATTCTAATGTACACTCAAGATTTATGCAGATTAATTAATAATTCCTCATTTAAATATATTCCAAATCTAATAAGTTTTCTGTATGAATTTATATATAATAGTTGTGAAAAGAAAAATTCCATTTCAAATATATATAAAGAGTTAATAACATATAAAACAATTCCCAAACCATCATACTGGCAGTTCTTAACAAAGGGCCAGTCATTGCAGTTAAAAGAAGAAATTAAAACTAACATCTTACTATCAGTTAATTACACCTCTAACACACAGTACTGAAAAATATTTAACTGGAAATACTTACATAGAGCATTTTACACAAGATAGAATTAAAAAGATCAGTACTACTACAAATTATTTTTGATGGAGGTGTGAAAAGTCAAATAAAGCAGACTGGATTCATATTTTTTATGAATGCAATAAAATTAAATCCTATTGGAATGGAATTAATCATTTTTACAAGCATTATTTAATGAATCTTTTACCTTAACTAAAGTATTGATTATACTAAATGTAAATGAAGGTCCCTACCTGAATTAGACAAATATGTATTTGTTATGGACAATACTTGCTATATCTAGGAAATGCGTAACCAGAAGGTAGAATTCAAATACACCCCCGACCTTGGAAGAATTCTTCACTTTACTGAAGACAACTGCATTGATGGAAATAAAAATCAAAGAACTACGAATCTATCCCAGGCCATTGGTAAATAATCCTTGGAAGAAAGTTATATCTTTGTTGGACACTCTGCAATAATCAATATTGTATCTCTGATAACTGATCTGTTAATTATATATTTAATAACATATAGTGTATATAATTGAAAGTCAGGCTATTGCAAATATTGTATATAGTTGTTTAAAATGATATTTAAAAATATTATGTAAATGTTATTTTAATTGAAAATAAAAAAAAATTGAGGAAAAAAAGTTAATAAAGGAACAGAACAAGCAAACAAGAATAAGGCAGAAGTGGTAATTGAATTAAATAGTACTGGTACAATTGTCTTTTTAGGAGAAGAGTTCAACACTAAGAACTCACTGGCTATACTGGTATGAGAGGAGACACAGCCTACTACCTCATGGTAACCTTGAGGAAACTCCATAACTGGCTGATCTCCATGTCATCTAGATAAATTTAAAACAGCACAGTCGAAAGATGAGACTTTGAGCAGTGCAAAAGAAAATGCACTACAGATGCAGGGGGAACAAGTGGAACAAAATGTTTTCACTTCCTATTAAGATTTCAGGTTTGAAAATGATTTATCAAATAAGTGAAGACAGAGAGGAAGCAGCAGATCAACTATTAGTGCTGACACCTAACAGTATTCTTCAGCATCCTAGCGATGACATTAGCTCATAGTTTTCTACTAGAAAGACCGCTTGGAATAAACCAGACCAAAACACAGATCCTAGCAAGATTTTACTGGAGAGGTCGAATGAAGGAAACTGTGAACTTTTGTGCTGGTGCCCTGAATGTCAGGAGACAGCATAAGTTTCAAAAACCCTTTGATTCCAGTCATTTGAACATGTTGCTTTATCCATTGTAGATCATTAGTAAACTCCAGCATCGTATTTCAATGCATTGTTCTTCTTGTTTTGTTTTAAACCAATATAAGGCTAATCCTATATATATATATATATATATATATATATATATATATATATATATATATACATACATATATATATATATATATATTTATATAGGGATATAGAGAGAGAGAGAGTACAGCTGAGGGGTTTGTTTTATTATTTCAGGAATACGATTAGTTATGGAAATGATCACCAACAAGGGGGCTCCATATGTATCCAAAATAAAAGTTAATTGTGCCAGTACTTCAAGTCATGCAACTAAACCTCACCATATCATCTCCAGGCAGGTGGAATAGTGGACTGCTTTAATAAAACATTAAAACTCATGCTGTAAAACATTATTGTGGAATCTGGTAAAAATTGGGTAAGTTAATATCATATTTCTTCTTTACTGTAAGACACGAAACGTGTGACTTAAAAGGGTTCAGTCTTTTGAGTTGTTATATGGCATGCACTCTTTTGTACTGTTAAATAGTCACATCTTTATGTCATACTGTCTCAACAACACACCTCTAGAAAACAGAAATGTTGTTAACTCCCTCTCTTTTAACCATCATATAACAACTGCTGTCAGAACATCTTTTCACTTAGCTAATCTAATCACCAAAGGAATATCATCAAGGTCTAAAGAGGTACTCACTGCCTTATATTAAGCATTGATCAGGTCAGTTATTGAGAATAACACTTAAATGTCTCTTCAAACATATGAAGCAATTTAAAAGACCTCAAAGTTTCCTAACCAAAAAGATCACAGGCCTAAAGCCTCTGAGCTACCAAGAGCAACTGGAAGTTATATCCCTTTATTCAATGTCTTACAGTCTTTTAAGAAGAGATCTCTGCCTATCTTACCTCGCCATTAGAGATGCAGTAATTCCCAGTCTCCTATTTCTCTGCAAGTCCAATATCTCCACCAGTACTAGAAAAAAAGAACTAAATCTTTAAAAGCAAATAATGAGAGAGAATAGTTTATAGCACATCACCTCCCAAAACTTGAGAATACACTTTCCCTGCATGTTAAACACTGCATTTTAATATCTTCCTTTAAGCTATATGACTAGGTGAGTAGCCAGAATTTTAATCCAGGCTTGAGCAGTGTGTCCCTCCTAGAAAAAAAGGGGTTCTGCTAGATTGAGGGTACTGGCAAGGCAAGAATAATCTTGAGACTCAGTGGCCTTGGAATACCTATGAATCAGAGAAACGTGTGAATAATATAAACTCTCAGTTAAAAATATCATAGAATGCTATACCATTTGGACTAAAAATAGTAATGCCTATCTGCAAGCACATATTAAGAGCCCAGGCCACTTGAAAAAGGATGTATAATAGAACTGCAAGAACCTGGGAATTCATGCCTAGAAATCAGATGTCAATTTATGTCCCTTCCGCTGAAAACACATTGTTGGCCAAGTAGTGAATTCAAATAGTAGACCCCGATATTATGTACATTAAAAGGATATACAGACTGATAAGAGATCAGCATATAAATGTATCACATTGATGTCTTAATATTCTGGAAATAAACACAAATCTATGTATTTGTTTACCAGCAAGCATTAATACATTTGGTGAAGAAAGAAAAGTGACCTCTGTACCTGCAGTTCATGTGGATGACACACTCGTCAAGTCATATAAACAAGAGATAAAGAAGTTGCTGATAAGAAACATATATGTTATTAAAATTAGATGGCATGACACACCTGATTCAATATCATACTTGGCATATTCCAGGGGTTAACTTAAAACCTTATAGTATACCAGCTTTGCAGTGAAAGGCAGTTCAATAGGAACTAAAAAAGTACTTAAGACAAGGGTAGAGGAGTCAAACAGCAAGTGAATGATCTCCATAATGCTAACCCCAAATCCTGAGAGAGCAATACATTTCTGTAATGATTTAAGGAAGCATTTAAAAATGTATCACCAACTCAATGCCTAGGGTTGATGAACTAAAAAATAAATTGGGGAATGGTGAAATTCTTGATTGCATTAGATCTAACAGAGGGATGCTAACAGATACCTTTCAATACCACAAGGTTTATTCAAGTACACTGTCCTTATTTTTGGACTACATCGTGTACCTGTGACCTTTTAAAGATTAATGGACCCCATGTTAATTATGTTGCCACTTACCTAGTCTCATCTCTAGCTAATACACATGCTGTGCCAAACTCTGTGATACAAGCTAGACTTGCAATCAAAACCACAAGGATCAAGTTAGGCATGGCAGAAATAAAAGTACTTTGTTTAGTCCATTGGTGGGGATATTTTTAAACCCAGAAAGAAAAACATGAATCTATTTCTAACTTCAAGAAGCAAGTGAGGTCATTCTGGGGACTGACTGTGTCCCATAAAAAAGGTGTACCCCAGTCTTCTTTACTAGCATGTGATCATGCATGTTTGAGGAAATAGAAGACGGGCCTTAAAATGAAGTGGACCCTAGAGTTAGACAACGCTTTTAGGTATTCAGTGAGAGTATTGTGCTCAGAATCTGTACTATCCTCTCCAGATTTCAAACGGTCATGTTTAGTATGTATTTAGCATCAGAGATAGACTATGAGATAGTGTTATCACAGATCTTTGATGTGGAGTAATATCCCCCAGGTTTTTTGAGTCAAAAATGTAAACAGAACAGAAGCAACATGTATCACTATTGAAAGTGTTTGCTTGGCAGTCATGTAGGCAGTAACTTCATTAACGTATTACCATCTCATTTAAGAATTTACACTAGTTACACAAAATGCTCCATTTTTATAGATGGATAGACAACAGGACTGGAACACAAAACTATGTCAGTGGGCATTTTCCTTGCACCCTTTAAAATTTATTGTGGAACCCAGGCAGTAATTTAAACGTCCTGTTTAAGGTTCACAGTTCCTTCGGTTGGCCTGAAACTGAAGGACTCAAATGGTTCTCACAACTGTGGTATTTGAAATGATTTAAATAAGGGTTTTTAAGGTTGCCTTTAAAAAGTATGCAGTAGCCAACATGCCTGCAACCCTTCATTAGAAAGCTACCTTAATTACATTTCATGAATTGAACTGTGACCTAGAAAAGAGAGGGCTATAATCTCAACAAGTCAAAGAAACTGACCTGTCAAAGAGTGGAGAGTAGTTACCTATAAAATCAATTGCACGTGTTTACAGAGACAAGACTTGGACATTTTTCAAGAGGAAGCCTATGAAGACCAGTAAGAGAGATTCCATTGATGAAATGTGGAGAAGTACTGTTAGATGCTTATTTTCTAAGAAGTGATTTCAGCCTTGTTTTTAGAAATTCATAGACTATAACTAAGAAGATACGCTCAGACAAATAGTCTGGATGTCTGATTTATTTTGTTGTCTTTGTTTTCAATTGGAATATAATTAAGTTTTGATAAGCTCATAGACTTTGCCACTTTTATTACCACAAAATACTGCTGCTGCTGTTGTTTGTCTTGCCAGTATTTCTTCATTTAAGTTTTGCTTACTTGCATTGTTTTTTTCTTATTTTATTGCAGTTTGATTTATTTTAAATTGTTGTTTTCTCTGTAATTTTTTTCTTGCAGTTTTAAATGCTCTTAGTTAGGGCCAGTTACCAAAGATTTGTTGTCCATTCGGTGATGGCAAAGGAATTAAATCTAGCAGATCTGTGGGAGGAGATGAGAAGAAAAATTTCTTATTTTAGGTAATCAGAAAGCCAGTCCCTGCTAAACCTAGGATATAGCATGACTGAAGACTGTTACAAAGCTGCTGGACAGAAAATACGTAATAAAGCTAATGATGGACATCTGTTCAAGTCCATATAATAAGAACAACTCTTGATAATAGAGCTGAATTTGCTTGCTTATAATCCTAGACAGAGGTTTGGGATGAGTACCAAGGAAATTTGTGCAGAAGAAAAGGAAGTCTAAGAGTGGTGAAGAGAGGAAAAGGTTGACTAAGAGTGTGAAAGAGAAGCCTGATTTCCTGAGGAAGGAGCTCCAACTTATCTAAACTAAATTCATCCTACTTATACAGGAAAGCCAGAAGATTTACCCTACTTATACAGAAAAAGTCATAATAGAGAATTGTAAAAAGGATAAGAATCTAAGTATGGTATGGATAGATTACAAAAAACATTTGGTAGCATCCCACATTCACAGATAAAGGAGCGCTTAAAGATGCATGAGATACGCCCTACATCGATCAGTTACATTACTGTGACCATGAAACAGTAAACTGGTTTGTCTGCATGACCTTTTTACTATTAGTTGGGTTAATTTGCAGACACATTAATGGTTATGGACATCAGCTAGGTATATTTTTAATTTGTATTCAGTATTTGTTAAACAGAAAAGTCCAACTTGGAACACAGACAATTTTTAGCGGGGGACCAGGAAGAAACAATCCAGACACATGTGTTTGTAATGTGGGAGGAAACTCACACAAATGCAGGCAAGACAAGCAGACTCCACACAGAAGGCACCTCAGTCAAAAATCAAACCGGAGAACCTTTTGCTGTGAGGTGACAACGCTACCACTGCACCATCCCAGGTATAAAGACCTTGTGTTTCTAGAGTATAGCCAATACTTCAATTATGCTGTGCTGATAAGGACATAAGAAGGCTGAAATATGTGTGTCAACAGCTAGTGGGGTTTGGCTTTATTGGCCTGAATGAGCCCATAAAGACATAAAAAGGAAAAATCCATGGATATTCAGAAGCCATATAACTGAAACACTTGCTGTCCTTATGGGTACATATGCATATATTCCACTGGCTTCTGCTACTGGAGGTTTGAGGTATCGCACAGTGAAAACTGTAGCTTGGCTAGGTGTTTCTTGGAGTTTTTACTAAATGGTTTGTCTGTGTGACCTATTTATTCTTTGATTTAGTTGTTAATTGGGACATTTTGTAGACACCTTAATGGTTATGGAGATCAGCTGAGTATAAAGACCCTGTGTTTCTAGAGTATAACCTAACAGCCCACTTATGCTGTACTGATGAGGCTATAATAAATAGTATGCATTTTCACAGCTAGTGGGGTTTGGCGTTGTTGTCCAGAATGAACCCATAAAGACTTAAAAAGTAAAAAGGTATGAACATTTGGAAGCCATATAGCTGAAACACTTGATGTCCTTAAGGGGTCATTTACATATATCCCATGGGTCTCTGTTAAGGAGGTTTGTGATATCACACAGTGAAAACAATAGCTTGGCTAGGTTTTTCATGTAGTTTTTTATACTGTGCTGCTAAGCCACAATAAAGGACAAATTATTATCCCATGAATAAAAATTCAAAGGGGGATATTCCAGGGTGACTCTTTGTCACAACTGCTCTTTTGTGTTGTCTTTAACCCATTAAGCTTTCTCCTTAACAGATTAGGTCATGGTTACAATTTGGCTCCCAGATGATAACAAAGTGTAAAGACTTCTCATTTTCTTTTAGTGGATGATTTAAAACTGTATAGTTCATAAGATAAGGAGCTGTAAGCACAACTGGAAGTGATCAAAACTTTCTCAGATGATATAAGAATGCCATCTGGTCTTGCTAAATGTGAAAAAGAAACATTTAAAGCAGGAAAGCTGCACCACTAAAAAAATAACAGTGTGGGACAGGAACGTGATATAAAGGAACTTGAACAGGACAGATTCTATAAATATTTGGGAATTGATGAAGGACTGAAAATAAACATGAACAAATGTGAACAAACTCAGTAAGGGAGGCTGTAAAAGATTAAAATTAATACTGAAAACAGCTCTGACATCTAGGAACACGGTCCGATCTATATATAAACCAATTTGCTCTTCCTATTCTAACTTACAGTTTTAATCTGATTGGACAGGAACATTTAAAAAAATGCTGCACACTTAACAAATAATATATAAAAATCAATGTATACAAAGATTAGGGCTCTTTTGGTGACGGTATGCATCGGTACGTTGTGCTGGCACCTCAGTATCGACTACATATTCAAGGGATATTAATTTTCTTTTAATTTATAAAAAAGTATGGTTTTTTAAAGGGCATTCTTCATAGATACAACAGGTGTTTGCGACCTGTTTGCATATTCTGTGTCTGTGTGACAGATTATGTCTTCCTCTTTCGCGTGCACAGAATTGAATTACAGAAGACATTTGGATTGCGGACCAGAAATGGACAACTGAGAGGTGTGTGTGTGTGTGTGTGTGTGTGTGTGTGTGTGTGTATGTGTGTGTGTGTGTGTGTGTGTGTGTGTGTGTGTGTGTGTGTGCGCATGTGTGTGCGCGTTTGTGTAAGACGTAGGTAGGTAGGGGTGCATGTGTATATGTGTAAGAAGTAGGTAGGTAGGGGTGTGTGCATGTATGCGTAAGAAGTATGTAGGTCTGTGTGTGTGTGTGTAAGAGGGGGGTAGGGTGTGTGTGTGCGTGTGTGTGTGTGTGTGTGTGTGTGTGTGTGTGTGTGTGTGTGTGTGTGTGTGTGTGTGTGTGTGTGTGTGTGTGTGTTTGTGTGTGTGTCTGTATAAGAAGGAGGTGGGGGATTCATACCTCTCAGTTTTTCAAATTATCACAGAATGTCCAGATTTTTGCCTCATATTCTTGGTCTGTTTCCCATAAAATTGTTTTTCTGGCAAATCCCTGGCAAATCATTAAGGAATGAAGTCCAAAAATAATGGCAGACATTTGAGCTTTAGACTTCATATCCTTCAGAAAATTCATACTAATGCAAAACTTGTTGCTCTATCCACTTTCTATGTTTGTAAGAGCAATATTTAAAATGTGTCCCTATTTTTGGGCTTTTACCCCCCCCCCCCCATTATTTGTAGCTTTGTCCAGATTTCTTGATCTAAGCGGTTGAGCAGTACAGAGGGGTGTAAAAGTGTAAGATGGAGGTAGAAGGTGTATGCATGTGACACTGTATATGTGCGTGTGTGTGTGTGTGTGTGTGTGTGTGTGTGTGTGTGTGTGTGTGTGTGTGTGTGTGTGTGTGTGTGTGTGTGTAAGAGGTAGGTAGCATACCCTTCAAATGTCCAAGTATTTGCACAATGTCCAGATTTTGGCCCCATATTTTTATCTTTTCCTCATAAAAAGACATTTGAGTTTTAACAAACTAACACAAATCCTGTTATTTTCGCAATTTCTAAGCTCATGAAAGCAACATTTGTAATTTGTCCCTAATTATTTTACACTTTGTCTAGACTGTTTGCACTCAGAGGTTAACCTGTGGGTAAGACAGTGAAATACCCAAGTTAAGATAACAATAATTTACTGGGGCTCTAACCCTGTACTTTAACTACTGGAAACAAGAGCCTCAGTCATCTACCCCAACTACCAAGCTGTGCTTTTTTTATGGAACTGTGCTTCAAGTGCATTTTTCAAGAAATTTAGTTTCAAGTGCATTTTCAAGGAATTGTGAGATTCAAGGGAAGAGATGTTTACTGCTGCTCATGCTAGGTCTGTTTACAATGTGCAGCTGTTTTGTTTAGCAAATGATATCACTATTGTAGTAGAAACTCTTTTAAGAAAGTGTTAGTAGCACAACAAATAGTGTGTATCTTAATGCAAAAGGTTGTGGATTCTACTTTCACAGCATGTAGGTGGATTGCTGATACTGTGTTGTATTTTAAGGAAGTAGGGTGTTGCTGTCCTGACTATGTCCTCTTTTGGATGAGATGCCTAGTAACTATGGAATAGACTTCCCTTACATGTCAAGCAGAGCACCTCACTGGCCCTTTTCAAGAGAAATCTTGATGAGTGCATGGGAAATAGAAAATTCACCCTGGCGATCACTCTAGTGGCTCTACTTGACAGAGGCACTAGGAACTAAGGTCAGGTGGCACGATGCCAGGGCAATCCTATGGGCTAGGCTTGTAAAGGCTCCAGGGCCATTAGCCTAGTACACATCTGTGAACCTGTGAACCAATTAACCTGTTTTCAATTTGTCACCCATTCCCTATTGCAATATTACCAGCTTACCATTTTTTAATGTAACATAAGCAATTTATTTCTCAAGGGCAGCAGGCACTCAAATTTGTAGATAAAGCACTGAAATTTAAAGTTGTTTGCTAGCAGCAACCTCTTCATTATTTTCAGATCTCTTTAATGTGGAATTATTCAGATGACTTTTACTTCTGCAAATAATGTGCATATTAACTGATATTGGTGGACTGTAATGACAGAAGTTGTTGAGGCCTTTTTCTGGTTGAAATGTTCTGAATGAGGCAGTTTTGTCATTATGGGTTCATATGTTTTGTTTCATTGCTTACTGGAAAAATGTTCAAAACTATAAATTTAAAACACGCTCTAACAAGTGGTGCTGTATTATACAAGTGGTGTAATTTAATTAGTATATATTATAATTTAATACAATCAGGAAGGTGACTCAAAAAAATTTTTCATGTTCCTAAAAATGTGTGCAAGAGGACTATGATTTGAAAACAGCCCAAAGGTAAATGTAATTCACCAGTGGCCAGATGCATTTTCTTTGAATGTGGGTTTCAATGTTGTTTCAGTGAATGTGAGTTTCAAAGGCAGAGAAGTTTTAATGCTAAGTCTGTTTTCTTTGTGAGACTATATTGCTTTGTTTAGCAAATATCTATCAGTGTTTGTGCTATAAAATTTGAAATAAAAGTCTTATTAAATCCAAATATCTACAGTCATTCTAGAAGTAAAGCAGAAAACAGCAGGCACACTGAGAGTTTTGAACAGTGTTTATGGCAACTAGGCAGAAACAGCCAAGTAATGGACACTGAAATGTCTGCGTGGCAGGGGTGGGGCTGAGTTGGGATTTACCTCTGGGTTTGCATCTCCCTGCAAATAAATATATATATATATATATATGTATATATATATATATATATATATATATATATATATATATATATATATATATATATGTGTGTGTGTGTGTGTGTGTGTGTGTGTATAAGACCATGGACTACTCAATATGTGTTTTCCTGGTCCCTGATTTCTTTTAAACTGTGATTTAATGACTGTAAATGAATATTGTTACAATGATTCTTCATTTCCAAGTAATAATCCACATAGCAAGTAACCTTTGACAAAGTAATGGGAGATTATAATTTATCATCATTAATTGTATACAGTTATTTAAGAGCTGTTTGAAGGCATTTGTGAAGCTGTGCATCCCTTAGTATAATGTGTTTATTGTTGTGCATACAAGTATTATCACACAGGTGTGTATTTTACTGCTGTGACATCCAGTGTTTACACAAACCCACCCCCCCCCCCACACACACACACACACACACACATATGTGTATATATATATATATATATATATATATATATATATATATATATATATATATATATATATATATATAGATATATATATATATATATATAAATCTACTTCAGTAGATCAGACATACAGATCACTGAAATTTACATTAATGAGATGAGAAGATTGCAATTTCAAAAGAAAACAAAATTACCATTTCAAAATTCGTAAAAAAAAATGCACATGTCAGACACCACTTGAAGCATGTGAATTGAGATTGAGGTATACTGACAGAAACAGCTGCTACATTTAAACAATGTATTTAACATAAAAATGTACCATTTTGAATGTTTTTGCAGGGGGGCATACTAATTCTGAGATGGCACAGTGGAGTAAAGGCTAAATTTACCAATCTTCAGTGTACCGCAATCTGCATTCAAAAACATTTTAAAAGGTACATTTTATGTTAAATACTGTATTTAAATGGAACAGCTGTTTCTGTCAGTCCAGCTCGATCTCCATTTACAAGCTCTAAGTGGTCTCTGACAGGCGGAGTTGGTTTTTCGTCTCACCAGTTTTGAAATGGTAAATGTTCATTCTTTTGAAATTCTGATCTTCCCATCTCATTAATGTAAATTTCGGTTATATGTATATTCGATCTAATGAAGTAGATCCCTATATATACATATATATATATATATATATATATATATATATATATATATAAATATATATATATATACATATGTGTATATATATATATATATATATATATATATATATATATATATATATATATATATATATATATATATATATATATATATATATATATATATATATATATATAAATATATATATATATATATATATATATATATATATATATATATATATATATATATACATACATATATATATATATATATATATATATATATATATATGGGTCTACTTCAGTAGACTGACATTTTACTTACCCGACACTAAAATTTCTGAGATGAAGGGACTAACAAGATCAGCAGAACATTGACTTTTCACACGAGGCAAGTAACCGCTTGGTTAACCTGTTGAACTTTGCCCCTTATCCCCCTTGGTAGTCCCATCTTGCAGTTACTATATTTAGTTAGTGGGGTGTGGGGGATGAAACCCCATTGGTGTGTTTACTTTTGTTTTGTTTAGTTTTTTTTTATTTGGGATGGCCAAGCGGTTACTTACCTTAGGTGAAAAGTCAGTGTTCCGGATGTCAGTGTTCTGAAGTTATCAGTCCTTTCATCTCTGCCATATATGTGTGTGTGTGTGTGTGTGTGTGTGTCTGTATACATATGTGACTAATTATTGTTGGTAATCACACACTTGATATACATGTGTGATAGTGGTTATAGGAAGCATATTATGAGTCTGTAGTCTAACTCTACCTGCCTTGCAGTCAAAACAGAGAATCAATAGTCCACCTTCAAGGACTATGTCATCAGTTTAACTCTCCCATCACTGGCAATACTGATATTCATTTTGTACAATGGAAAGATTGAAAGTGAAATAATTTGATTAATCAGTCAGCCCCTATCTGTATTAAAATCCATTACTGACCAACATTTGCAGACAGTAATATACTAAGGAGGAAGCCCACAAAAGACCCACGTGAGTTACTCTCAAACTAAGACAAAGCATTGCCATCTTACCTGCTATCTTGCAACTATAAGTTATGTATGCAAAAGTGGAAAAGTAACATTTTTCCTTTTATATTTTTCCCATCTAGAGGAGAAATTCAAATTATGGAGACAAGACAAACAACCACAGTACGGTCATACAGAAGTCCACAAAGAAAATAAATTGAAAGGTTCAGCAACTAGGGAAGTCATAGGCTGCTATTTAATAGCAGCCTTGGACCAGAGGATTCAGGTGAATGAATCTTCATTAGTAGGCTCCTTGTTAATGCCTGAAATTAGTTATTAGGTATCTTTTAGGAAAACCACACCTACCCAAGTCTATCAGAACTTAAATAGTATTTGTGAGAGATCACATTGAGATCTAGAAGTTCTTAGATGCCATGGGCCAGCTCACTGTATCATTTCTATCTCTGTACTTTAAGTTTACAGTTGCTTTAGAAGGAGCATATCATGGTAAGCCATGTTACTTGGTTGGCGAAAATGAGATATTTTTTATTTACTAATTTGTTTTTATTCACTTGCTAGCTATACAAACTTGATATCACAAGTGACTCAAAAGCAGCTGTCTCTATCAGTGAATTGCTCAGTCACATAGTATGCCAGTAGAAACTTACAGACTTAAACATATGACTGTAAGATGACACCAATTAGCAGTTCATAGCATTAGTCCTTTGAGCTATACTACCAACCAGTTTCTAAGAGTCATAAAAGGTAGACTTGTATTTTGCTAGATCTATAATAGCAAGCCCCTAATTCCAGGATGACAGACATATGGGTGGGCCAGCTAGAGGTTTAGTTAGCATGTGACTTGCCATCCCAATATTTCTTAAGTGGTATGCTGTTATTCTTCAGTTTATTTATTTATATATTTTGAATTTGTTAATTGAGGTAGAGCACTGGTCCCACTGAATTTATCTCAGTTTCAGCCTAGTATAAACACAACAGATGTGTGACATTATATACAGAATGAAGAACAGATTACAATGCTTACATATATTATGCACAATTTGAATAGCAGAGTTGGCTTGAAGGTCTAAAAGCAATAGATACATGACAATATATAGAGAGTAACTGACAAAACACAATATATACAGACATTATATAGAAAGTGGATATCAAAGTTGAATGCTGAAAAATGCACAAAGAAAAGCAGATCCAGAGCAAGGAATGCAAAGGGTAGAAGGGTAGGAAGATCTTAAGTTATATAACCAGAGAGATGTCAGTTGCATTTTCACAGCATCTTATAATGCACTTGTATTTCTGATCAGAAAATGAGGTATAAGGAACAGTGTCGGCTGGTGACTTCAAATCAAAGGGTGCTGCAGAGACAGCTGAATGGGTGGGGCCAATGGGAAGACATGTGGCCAACCAAAAAGGGGTGGAGCTATGCTAAAAACCACAACAACTGGGACTTTAATTAAATACGCTGCCCTGGGTGCCACTGCCAAACTGTCATTATGAGAGTCCTATCAAGACAAAATGAATTGTAGAAAAAAATATTTCAATGCATTGGCTACATGACAGCTTACTTAATATCTAGATGGAAACAAAAGGGTTGTGAGGCATGAAAAAATACTTTTTAAATACATTACTGGAATGCCCATCAAAATCAAGTATAAAAAACAAGCAGCACTCAACTCAAACCACTTCTCTTTGCACTGGAATTCTAATTCTAATTTATATTCAGCTTTATAAAAGTACCAAGTAACATCCTGAAAGTAGCAGTCTCTGTGACACCCCCACTTGTAAAAAGGTTTCTTATCCAAAAAAGACCTGCTGTCTGACAACAACTATCTACTTGTTTCATGGGGAAGACATGACCAAAGTAAAAAATGAACAGCAAACAAGAAGCACGCACAAGATAAATTGCTTAAAAGATTACTGCACAGGTTATAGACCATACATGATAGATTGGCATTCTGTTTAGTTTGTGGGTAAAGCCTTCAAAGATAACTGCAAGTCTCCAACAAATGTAATGAACTTCTGAAAATACCGTAATCCTTTCCTTTATTACAAATACTGTCATATGCATTTCAATATCTAAGGCTTATACACTATCTAGCTATGTAAATATTCTCTGCATGGCAACAGCAAAAAGGCTTTCAATGTTTGTAATTCTTTAACAGTATGCTTATTAAAGCTTACTTGCATCTTACAGTCTTAGACAAGCTTACCTGATGGTCATTAAAGCATTGCTTCTTAAACACAGAGCAACAGGCACTTCAACAACATGCATTTTCTGAATAAGAATCAGCATAAATCAACAGTATAAAATATGACAGAAAACCAGAACATTATGCAAAATCAAAGACAGATGAAAAGACACTGTAGTACTTATGTCTACCTTGGATGGGGGAATAGTCTGCACACTTATACTGTATAACTGCTCCTTGCCTTGTTTGGACACATCCACAGTCACTATGTGGGGAAGTGGATTGCAACAAGTATGTCACAATTTGAAATGTCTCTGACTGATGGTGATGGCTCTCAGCCTCAGAGCAAGAAATCTGGACAAAGCCATAAACAGAAGTGGGACAAAGGCCAGAAATAAGGACAATTAAATATTGCTCTTATAAACCTAGAAAGATAATAGACTAATAGGTCTTGAATTAGTATGAATTTCTGAAGGGTATGAAATCTGAAGCTCAAATGTCTGTTATTATTTTCTAACTCGAACCTTTAATGATTTGCCACTAATTTCCCACAAGATCACAATTTTATGAAAAACAGACCAAAAATGTGATAAAAAATATAAAATAGCCACACAATACAGCTGGGAAACTGTCAAAGAAGGGACACTTTTTAATATCAGTACTGTTAACTTGAGCAGCTGACAAAAATAAGAGAATCTACATGTGGTGCTGCAGTAGCGTTGTCACCTCACAGTAAGATGCTGTCCGGTTCGACTCTCAGTTAGAGCGTCTTCTGCGTGGAGATATATGTGAATGGGCATACCTTCGTTGAAGGTTGTGCGTCAGGGCTGGCAACTCGGTACATTGAAATCAACTGCCAATCATTAGCGGACCGGAGTTTCAGTGTGGCGACCCCTAACCGGGAAAAGCTGAAAGTCACAACAACAACAACATGCATTTCTGAAATTAAAAGTAGTCTATAACTCTGATCATTACAATTATTTATTAATTGTAAACCCTCCATATTTTCTTCCAAATTTGCCATTTTGTGGAGGGATTATTAGGGGGAGAGAAACATTTTGAGCCAAAGTCAGGGACAGTTGAGAGGTTTGGATATACCTAATTCTATAAAGAGATTTATTTGCGAGTACCTCTCATCCTTTTAACACAGGAAATCTGGACAAGGCCAAATATATTGGGGGAACATACAAACAGTACTAAAAATTGCTCTTGTATAAACTTAGTTAACAGAACAACAGCTTTTGCTTTAGCATGCATTTTTCTGAAGAGTATGAAGTCTGAAACTCAATGTATGTCATTAATTAGTGAATTCATTCCTAAGTGATTTCCCAGAAAACAACAAATTTTATAAGGAACAAACCAAAAATAAGAAGCAAAAATCTATTCATTCTGCAAAAATCTGGACAGTTAAGAGGTACAATTCAGCCAGGGCTGTCTGAGTTTGCCACCCTTCCCCCTCACAAAACCATGGTCGAATGGGGCCTCCCCCTGCAGCTATTCCAATGCCCTGTTACTTGGCTATTTTGCCCCATGTACCATAAACACTGTAATGTGCATACTGCATTACGTCTACGATGATCTGGATTAATTTAAAAGTTTTATTTTACATTTTACAGCACATACACTAATAGACATCTCCTAAACAAAGCAATGCAGTCTCACAATGAAAATAGACTTAGCATTAAAATTTCTCTGCACTTGAAACTCACATTCATTGAAACAGCATTGAAACCCACATTCAAAGAAAATACATCTGGCCAGTGGCTGATAAAGATTAACTTTGGGCTGTTTTCAGATCATAGGCCCCTTGTACAGGAAACATACATGTATTCTTTGATACACCTTCTTGATTGTATTAAATTATATTCCTTGTATGATCATGCCTTTTAAACTTGGTTGACTTTTTCGAGACAGTCACCAAGGCCATTGATGAGGGAAAGGCAGTCCATACAGCCTACCTTGACCTGGCAAAGGCCTTCGACACAATACCCCACTCAGGTATCATCGAAAAACTCATCAGCTTGAATGTAAACCCATACATCACAAGATGGGTTGCAAACTGGCTAAGTGACAGAACCCACAGGGTCAGAGTTGCTGGAGCCATGTCAGACTCAAAGCCTGTCACAAGTGGTGTCCCACAGGGATCAGTCCTGGGTCCACTCTTGTTCGGCATCTACTTTTCTGAAGTACAAGCAAACACAGGAGGGTTATGGCTGACAAAGTTTGCAGATGACTGCAAACTGGGCGCCATAGTCAAAAACACATCTGACACAGATATCCTTCAGAAGGGCCTCACAGAAATGGATAACTGGTGCCAGAGCCATGGCCTAAAGTTAAATGCCACGAAATGCATAGTCATACCCTTCGGGAAAAACAAGGTTACCCCTAGCTACCATATAGGTGGCAATCCACTGAGCACAGAAGAAGTCATCAGGGATCTGGGGACCCAGGTTGACAGTAGCCTTCGTTTGACACTCATGTTGCTAAAGTAGTTAGGAAAACCTTCTACATTGCCCACCTGATCATGAAGGGATTCACATCTAGATCAAGGGAGGTCATCGTCCCCTGTACTCATCACTCATTAGACCTATGATTGAGTACAATGCCCCATTCGGAATGTATCTGACCCGACACCTGCAGCAGCTGGAAAGGCCCCAAAAGTTCCTCACCAAAAGGATAAAGGGTCTCAAAATATGTCTTATGCTGCCCGACTGAAAGAACTCCAGCTCTATTCAGTCTCATACTGCTTGCTCAGAGGTGACCTGTGCCTGACATATAAGGCCATGTCAAACCCTGATTTGATGAATATGCTTCACCTCAAATAATCTAGATCCCTCAGAACCACAAGGGCGGGAGACTTAAACCTTGACACGGTTATTAATAGAACATGCTGGAGGGACAGATTTATCACCCAGAGACTCCTATGCTGTGGAACAAAATCCCGGTACATGTGAGGCAGAGCACCTCGCTGGCCTTGTTCAAGAGGAATCTTGACCAATGGATGGGGGATCGCAGATATACCCCAGGGATTACTTCAGTGTCCCTGCTTGACAGAGGCACAGCAAAATAATAGGCATAGTTTTATTCAAACTAAAGGGGTGGCGAAAGCCAAATAACTATGGGCTAGGCTTATAAATGCCCTTGGGCAGATAGCCTAGTATGAACCTATGAACCTATGAACCTATACAGTACAGCTGTTAGACACATTTTAAATTTATTGTTTTGAATGTTTTTCCAGTAAATAATGAAAAAAATGCATTCACCAATAATGACAAAACCGCCCAATTCAGAACATTTCCATCATAAAAGTCTACTCAAACATCTACAATCCACCAGTATCAGTAAATATGCACAATCTCCGCAGATATAAAAGTCATCTAAATAATTCCACATTAAAGAGATCTGCAACTAATGAAGAGGTTGCTGCTAGCAAACAACTTTATATTTCATTGTTTCATCTACAAATAAAGCATTTGTTGCTATTAAGGAATACATTGTCTATGTTACATTAAAAAATATAAGCTAGTAATATTGCAATAAGGAATAAATGGCAGACTAATAACAGGTTCATCGTTACTAGGTATCTCTACCAAAGAGGACATTCTCAGGACTGCAGCATCCACCCCCTTTAAAAGTACAACACATTACAATATGTGCAATGCATCTATATACTGTGGGAGTAGAATCCACAGCCTTCTACATCAAAAGCAAGTAGACTACCTGTTGTGCTATTAACAATAGAGGCAGACTCACCATAAGCAACATTAAACTTCTCTTCAAGCTCTCAGCTCCTTGTAAAATCCACTCAACACTCAACTGTATATCTCAAATTTGAAGCACTAGAAATCTGGAAAAAGCCATAATTTATTGGGGGGGGCAAAGGCCCAAAAACTAGGGACACATTTTAAACATTGCTTGTATAACCTTGGAAAGTTGCTAGAATAAAATGCTGTTTTACCATCATGCATCTCACTGCCAAGTCTTGAACCCAGGACCCTGTGCACTACAGTCAAAGCAACATACCAATACTGCAAATCAGCTGTTTCTTGAAATACAAGTAGACTGATACTTAAATGGCTATCATTTAGTGAATTCAGTTCTCATCATAGCTCTCAATCTCTTAGCACAAAACACCTAGACAAAGCCAATAATGGGGGAATAAAGCTCCCAAACATATTCACTGAATTTAGTTCTCACCATAGCTCTCAACCTCTTAGAATAAAACACATAGACATAGCCAATAATAGGGGAATACAACTCCCAAACATATTCAGTGAATTCAGTTCTTACCATAGCGCTCAACCTCTTAGCACAAAAAAAACCTGGACAAAGCCAATAATGGGGGAATACAGCCCCAAAAATAGGGGCAAATTTCAAATATTGATCTTATAAACAGAAAATTGCTAGAATAAAAGGTTTTGTGTTACCATGTACTTTCTGAAGAATATGAAGTCTGAAATTCCAAATGCATGTCATTATTTAGTGAATTCAAAATCCAGAAAACTGCAAATTTCACAAGAACAAAAATATGAGACAAAAATTTCACAAGTGGTGGTGGGTATTCAAGCTATTGCTACCTGCTCCCAAGGTACAGGGTTTGAGTCTAGCCACCAGGTATATTTCCTGAGTTTTCTCTAGCCACCAGGTATATTTAACTGGGACATTTTATACACACACACACACACACACACACACACACACACACACACACACACACACACACACACACACACACACACACACAGCCAGTAGATTCTCTTCCAGTCTATACAGTTGTAACTGCATTAATCTGGGCTGTCTCACCAGCAATCTGGCTTCTGTCCGCATATCAGGAAATGTTGCAAGTGTGCATGCGTGAAGTTCCAGGACTCGAGTTTGTTTTTATTCTTTCTTTCTTTTTTGTAGCTGGGGGGGCTGAAGTCCTATATTCAATAACATGAGCCGCCTCTGATAAGGAATGAACTTTAAGATAAGTAGGGAGAGATTCTCACAGTTTGAGACCAAGGACTGAGAAAGCAAGGTCTTAGAAGTGAAGCTTAGTTTGTGAGGTGTGGAGGAGAAGAGGTTTATTTCTTTTTTCTACACCTTTAGTACACAAACTTTATTCACAGCAGTCCAAGCATGATGTCATGGTTGCAAAGGTAATTTAGAAGGTAATTCTCTTCTTAAAATTCATCCAAGTTTCTTGACAGTGGTATATTATCTAAAACAAGCAGAATAAGCTTGATACATTCTTCTTAATCAAAACCAGTAGAATGAAAATTTTTAGATAACTATGACCTACTGTGGAAAAAATAGTCTCTTAAATGTTGAACACAAATAATGAATAGATAAAACAACTGATCATTGTAGTTATTGTAGGGGCTCTTTATTTTACATGAAGTTATTTTGATGAGGGCCCTTCAATCAGGTAATATGGGCATGACTTCATAGCCAGGAAGTGGGACCCTGTAACAGTTTAAAATTAATTGGAAGAGCGCTAGCTGGGCAGAGGTGGGGGCACTATAAAAATATGGAAATGAAGAAAGCAGATACAGATGTCAGTAGTAAGTAAACAGACAATGAACTGTGTAGTAATCTTTGGTATGCCATAATGATAATGAACTAAAGAAAAGGCAGAAAAAAACATAAAACCAGTGTAGCAGGGACAATAAATTGATACAAGTTTATGGCATTGATATAAATAAAGATTAACAAATGTCTCAGCAGTAAACCTACTATCTTATTCGGTAAAAAGTAACAAAAAATCTACTTTTGATGAAGGAAATTTTAAATAATTTATTTAACATATTAGTCTTAACATTTTAAAAGGACTTCTTCAGAATTATAAACTCCTTTTTAACTGTAAAGGTGAAATCACTTAATAGCTTTTTGAAAGTTTCCTTGTTATAGGATTTTTTTTTTTTTTTACTTTTTGGTGCACGTAATTTACAATTCTCCATTAGCCATTAAGAACTATTTTGTTGGTTATATTTGATTAAAAAATAAAACAGAAAATAGCAAAAGTGAAAATTGCAAATATATAAAAGTTTCTTAATGACAGTACAAGGATACTAGCATATTTAACTTTCCTGTGCAGCTGCTTCCCAAAACAATATGAATATTCTCACTGACTTATCCCTGCGGGTTCAAATTTATATTTCAACTCCCCACCCAAATTAAGTGAATAGATGCATGTTGTCCCCTTCCAGAAGAGAATGTTTGTATTAAGCCTTAATGCAATTTGAGTTTGAAGCCCCTGTAAAATGGTCACTTGAAGTATTTAAGCTCCATTCTTCAGCATCTATCTGGTACCACTCTTTTATCAGGAAATTCTGCATTTTAGAGATATGACTTGTGGAGACAGTGCTCACATATTCATTGAATAGATTATTATGTCACCTAACAACTAAGGATTTTATGACATGGCTGTGCATTCACCCTATCCTTCAACTCATAGTAGATTGGTAATGACCATGCAGGTATAGTTTTGGGAGGAGATGCCTGACAGGAAGGAAATGGTACTGGATCATTTGATATGATACAGGTGACTCTCAATGGGTGGTGTTAATAATGGCACATGGACTGGCAGTATTCTATATGCAATTAATGAACTCACACGTGTGGCACTCAAAACTAGCACTGACAGCAGGAATCTGTGACCAACAAGATACAATAACACAGGCCTGAGCTGTTGTTTACCATTTAAATGACTGCCATGACAGTAGGCTCATTTTATTTTTGCTGATTTATTGCAGCTGCACATGTCCCTTCATTGAAAACAAATTGTTGCCATGTTAGTCATGTGATACCCAAACTGCCTCTTTCTTAGTAATGCAGAAATACAATGTCTTTTATGTACATACCAAATTGACTAGTCAAGGAATTCTATCTCTGATTTGCTTTGCATGTTGTCATTTTCAACATGCTTTATGGTACAGCTGTTCCACTGACATATTATTTTAACACATCTAAATACTATGTGGGATCTGACCTTTGCACCCTTTTTGCATGTCTTACTTATTATTTTATAGAGCTGTTTGTGACCATTGTGGGTATTACTTTATTCTTGTTCAGTTATGTATAGAATTATTAGAGGTGTACTTTCACTTTCCCAGTTATGTTTTGGCATTTCATGCTTATACAAGCTGATTTAATAAATGCAATTGCATTGATCCTTTTAACATGCTGTTTACAATGCAATGCTATGTTGGTTGTGTCTGTAGTGAATTTATGCAATGTTTTGTATGAGTATTTCCATACTTTCTGACTGATTCATAGGTTCATAGGTTCATAGGTTTATACTAGGCTATCTGCCCTAAGGCATTTATAAGCCTAGCCCAAATTTTTGTGGCTTACGCCACCCCTTATATGAAAAAATACTGTGCCCATTAGTTTGTTGTGCCTCTGTCCAGCAGTGACACAGAGATGATTCCCGGGATAAACCTACGATCTCCCATCCACAGGTCAAGATTTCTCTTGAACAGAGCCAGCGAGGTGCTCTGCCTCACATGGATTGGGATTTTATTCCACAGCATAGGGAGTCTCTGAGTGATAAATCTATCCCTCCAGCACGTCCTATTTATATCCGTGCTCAGGTTTAAGTTGCTTGCTCTAGTGGTTTTGGTGGATTTGGATTTTTTGAGGTGGAGCATGTCCATTAATTCTGGGTTGGACATGGCCTTGTATGTCAGGCACGTCACCTCTGAGCAGACGGTATGCAACTGAATAGAGCTGGAGTTTCTTCAATCTGGCAGCATATGACAGATTTTGGAGTCCCTTTATCCTTTTGGTGAGGAACTTTTGGGGTCTCTCCAATTGCTGCAGATGTCGGGTGAGATACATCCCAAATGGGGCATTGTACTCGATCATTGGTCTGATAAGTGAAGAGTACAGGGGAACAATGACCTCACTAGATCTGGATGTGAATGCCTTCATGATCAGGTGGGCAATGTAGAAGGTCTTTCTAACCACTTTAGCAATGTGAGTGTCAAAAGAAAGGCCACTGTCAACCTGGGTCCCCAGGTCCCTGATAACCTCTTCTGTGCTTAGTGGATTGCCACCTATATGGTAGCTTGGGGTTACCTTGTTTTTCTCGAAGGGTATGACTATACATTTTTTGGCGTTTAACTTCAGGCCTTGGCTCTGGCACCAGCTATCTGTTTCCATGAGTCCCTTCTGAAGGATATCCGTGTCCGATGCACTTTCCACTATGGCACCCAGTTTGCAGTCATCTGCAAACTTTGTCAGCCAAAGTCCTCCCATGTTGGCCTGTACTTCTGAGAAGTAGATGCCGAACAATAGGGGGCCAAGGACCGAGCCCTGTGGGACACCACTTGTGACTGGCTTGGAGTCTGACATAGCGCCAGCAACTCTAACCCTGTGGGTTCTGTCCTTAAGCCAGTTTGGTTTACATTTAAGCTGGTAAGTTTTTCTACAATATCCGAGTGGGGTATTGTGTCGAAGGCCTTTGCAAGGTCAAGGTAGGCTGTATGGACTGCTTTCCCTCATCAATGGCCTTGGTGACTGTTTCGAAGAAGTCGACCAAGTTCAAAAGGCATGATCTGCCCTTGACGAAGCCAAACCGGGGTGGGTTCAATGTCTGCAAGTCCCCTATATCTTTGTTTATGAGCTCCATTATGATCCTCTCCATAGCTTTGCAGACTAGACTTGTTAAGCTTATGGGGCGGTAATTACCAGGGTCCGTAGAGGCACCGCCTTTGTGGAGTGGGACCACAGTTGACGTACGCCACTCCTTGGGCACGTATCCTGTGGTAAGGCTGAGATTAAACAGCTGCCTTATGTGCGGGTTTAATTCCTCATTTAGCTCGTGTAGCACACAGCCGGGGACACCATCCGGTCCCATTGATGCTGTGTTTTTAGCTTTAGAGAGAGCAGCTTTCACCTGCGCATTTGAGATGTCTGGGAGGCTACACTCTGCTGGGATAGTTATCTCTCCTTTAGGGGGGGAGAGGGGGGTGAAGTTTTTACTGAACCTGTCTGCCAGTATGTTGGCAATGTCTGTGGGTTCAGTGATTTTTGTATCATTTTGGACTAATTCTGAGCATATCTGGGAGTTTCCACCCAGGTTCCTAACATAGCTGAAAAAGGCCTTATGATTGTCCTTTGAATCCATGGCAATTTTTCTCTCAAAATTGGCCTTAGTTGATTTTATGAGTGATGATTTCACTTCCTTGTATGTACTAGTAGTTCCATACTTTCTGGCTATTGATTTCACTTCCTTGTGTGTACTAGTATTTCCATAGTTCCTGGCCGATGATTTCACTTCCTCTTGTATACTAGCATTTCCATACCTTCTGACTGATGATTTCACTTCCTTATATGTACTAGTAGTTCCATACTTCCTGGCTGATGATTTCACTTCCTTTTGTGTACTAGTATTTCCATAGTTCCCGACTGATGATTTCACTTCCTCTTGTATACTAGTATTTCCATACTTTCTGACTGATGATTTCACTTCCTTGTGTGTACTAGTATTTCCATAGTTCCTGACTGATGATTTCACTTCCTTGTATGTACTAGTATTTCTGTAATTCCCGAATGATGATTTTACTTTCTTATGTGTATGTATACAGTTTTATTAGTTCTCTTGCTGCCAGGCTATGCTGTAATTTTATTTATTTTTTACTTGTTTATTGATACATGAATGACTGCACTGAATGCCAGTATGTGCCATCATGTGCACACATTTACAACTGTTACATTGCATATTGTGTAAAAGCATAGATGTATGGCACACCTTGATTTTTTTATATACCTTTATAGTGTTGTCTAACTTTTTTATGCCAAGAAATGCAGTAGGCTTTATAGCCTGATATTAAAACATTCCATATGACTGAACATAAATATGCTGCCTGACAGTTACAGCATACTTGTTGATGTCATATGTATTCCAGAGTACCCCAAGGGAATCTAGCAGTGCAGACTGTTACCCAAATGACTGGTGCATTATCCATAAGCTCATTATACTGCTGATCATCATTTAAGTGGTAATACCTGTAATGTGACATCATGTTTTTTTTCATATTTGGTCTATTTTTCCTTTCACAGTACTCCACTGTAGCATATTGACTGCTCACATGGTGTCTGCATACCACCAGGCTGCCATTAGTCCATTTCTTTAACTGTACTAAAGTCTAGGAAAAGGTCATTTTACATCAAGTAGACAACCATTGGCATCTTGGATGATGGGTGAGTAATTTTGTACTTTAAAACATAAGTTATCTTATTCCACATTTTGAAGTATTTTTGCAGTTACCTAGACCATTGCTCATTTATCTTCCCAATGCAGTCCCTTTCTCTACCCAAAAAAACATTCAGCACTAGTCCCTTCAAAGCAGTAATAAACTGGAAAAAAGAGTGGTATAATAATGATGCATGTATCCAACAGAATATTCATATTCTTCCATATTTGTGTTTGGCTGACTGAAATCCTTTCTAAGACCTAATCAAAGCACACCCGGTAAGAGAATATATAGAAAAGTTTTTTTTCAAAGATCAATGATTCATTGATGAATATTCCAGGGAATATTATCCTTGCAAATATGAATGTAAGTGAAATGTGAGCCCTAGTGAAAATGTGATTTCTAAGTTAAAAACAACAGTAAAAGAATCTGAGGTTAAAAAAAAAAAACATTTTTTCAATATGTAGTACAGGTTCGAAAACAGCACAGTTGATAATGGCACAGAAAATATATCTATGATTAAGTGCTGATACTAGCTATCCATCCATCCACCCATCCATCATGCTCTTTTTTCCCATTGTTTGCCTATTCAGTGGTGTGAACATTGGGTGACAGCCATTGTTAATAAAAAAGCTTCAAAATACAATTAAAAAAGTGATGAATGTGATAGCTTTTGAATAATTTTTGATTAAGCCTATATGATATGAAACAGTCCAAAAATAGCATTTGTACCACTTGACTGATATTTTTAGAGTTTATATTAACACTGCAGGTCTTTTTACCAGTGCTTGATTCTTTCTATCTGCAAAGGAGTTGTGAACACAAGTATAAAATCTAGCTGTCTTTCAAAAATAAATAAATGTGTTAAGGGTGCCCTTGCTAAAACTAGATCATTCACTGACAGAGTACATCTGTAACTAAAGCATGAAATAAATTTCACAGTGATGCCAACAATATTTTCCAGTGTACTTAAAAAGCACTGATCATCAGTTGTGGTAACTCCTCCTTAATATATTTTGAATGATTTGCCACTAATAATCAGACAAATAAATCTATAGATAGATATGCTGATGAAACCTTTATCAAAATGTTGGCCTTTCCTGTCATATTAAAGCATTTTACTGTAATATCTGTGTTTTATAGTTTTCTTAATTAAACATGTTCAGTGAAGGTTATAAAAATACTCAAATTCCAATGCAAATGTAAAAATCTTTGATAATAAGGTCACAAGTACTAAGTTGTGTGAAATGAGTGTGTTATGTATGAGCAAACCTTGCCTCCTTTCACAACAATGCCTCTTATTTCCCTTTTGCCGACAGAATATATGAGTTTATACAATGAAGTAAACACATAATCTGCACAACAGTTCCACCATCTGATATCTGAGACTTGTTTCTAGTAGAAAAATATGTCATGTACCATGTATTTGTTTATAATATATATTTCAACTTCAGTTTAGCTACTTTAATGCCAAAGCCATTACCTAATAAACCTTATACACAGTCAGTCTTCTGACAATCTATTTTATTACTTTACATGACAGAATGCAGAAACATTGCATGACTGCTAATGAAGTACAGATGCATAATGTCTTAATCTAAGTAGATTCAGAAATCTGGAATATATCAAATAACATTTCACATGATCAAGTTAAAGCAAACTCCAAGAATGAAAATATTTTACTCGCATACATACTAGACATGAAGATGACTCCAACCCTAGAAAAATCAATATGCAACATTTAAATTAAGCAAGCTCTTTATGTCTTTTGTGCTATGGATAGGTGGACAAAATAAAGCCATGCTACACACATTATTCTTCTGTTTGCAAACATAGATTTGCCACTAACATCTTCTTAATACCAGGCAGAACTGTGAATAAAGAAGAAAAAAAATGGGGCTGCATTTTCCAACTGAAAATATTGAAAAATGACTGAATAATTTTTTAATTTGTCGCATGATTTATATGACAAATATCTTGCATAAGAATGATACAGATTCAGAAAATATATAAAAAACTATAATTCTTGCCTGAGTTCCTTTGTGGCTTGACTGCGCCTTGTTTTAAAATATTACTGTGTAATTTTAGTGGATATGAACAATCATAAATGACTTTAGTATGAGGATAGAAATAAGAAGTTATAGTTGTGGACTGTGGTATGCTTTGATATTTTTCCTGGCATTCATTAGAGTTTTAGGCATCTCAGGGTACTTTATAAACAGCTAGAATAAAAGTTCTTATGTCTTAGCCATTTTTCATGAAATAATACCAGCAGTTTAATTTGAACAGAATTATGACAAAAATGAGAAATAGCTTAAGCCCCATTTCCCTGAATGGCAAATATTGTATTAGTTAGTCAATAAATCAGTGTATCAATAATTCCCCAATTGTCTTGTCACTGCAGTGCTTTTATGGCCAACACACCTTGGCAGTATATTAATATCAGATTTGCACAGTAGAAAAGAAACAAAGTTTTTTTTTTTTAAATAAGTATGTGGAATTTTGCTTTATTATGCAGAATACTGGTATGTCTCAATTATACATCTCCCTCTGGGACCTATTACTTTTATCTAGGGCTGAGAACAAGATTCAGCAGCGCAAACAGAAAAAAAAAGCTTCTACACAGTAGCAATATGAATCACTTACCTTGGCTTTATGTCATTCTGATACGTCTACTGAGCTTGCTTTTCTATTTTTACTGCACTTTTTTCTTAGAACTCACATGCATCTCAAATATTTCATCTGCTTGCTCTTTAGTCAACAGATCAAAGATCTCAGTGTAGTCTTCAAAGTGAGCTTACATCATGTGAAGAAGTTATTACAGCTGTGTTAAAGATTAACACAACAAATGCTATAGGCATAATTGTTTTAGGTTAATGGACTACATTTCATGTGTTTCTTTTCTTTCAAGTTTGCTTGTGAAGTACCGGTATAATTATTGTCGTTGCTCCTTAAACTGAAACAAGAATAATAAGCTGACTACTTACAGTAACTATTTACTAAATTTTCTAAATGTTTTCTGTGTTTGCCAGTAAAACACTATTTTTTACACTCTGTGTCATTAGTATTAGAGCAAATAAAAATGTTTTTACTTTAACGGGGAATGTTATTTACATCTCAAGGGTACAGCAATGAGAGCTTCTTTTTCCGCCATTTATGCTGACCTTTTCATGGGCTATCTTGAGGAACACATTATATACGATGTCAGCCATAATTTATTTGTGGATGCCATTGATATATGGACCAGGTATATGAATGATTGCTGCATGGAGTGGAGGTCAGACATTACATATCTGAATTAATTTATTGAAGAT